>NW_026693003.1:0-187779 GCF_021218885.2 Marmota monax | reverse complement strand
AAATAATTCTGAATTCTTATTTTATTGTCCATTTAAAATACTTTTTGGACACCCTTTAAAATAGACTTTTTAGAAACTATTGTGCATACATATGTCACTATATTAACAGGCTACTTGATTTCAGAGATTCTGACTTGTGTTTTTTGGTACACACTTATTGCTAGTAGGGTGTCTTGTGATCATTAGGCCCACTATAAATAGTTATTGGTTGATTAGTTGGATAAGCTAGAGAGAGAACACTTGTCAAAGGAATTATTTTACATTTCTCCAATAAAATTGTTTTATTTCAGAAAGTACACAGTCTTTCTTGACCATATATATATATAGAGAGAGAACATTTGAAAGTCTAAGAGCCAAAGTTTGTGGCTGAGGCAAGAAAATGGTGAAACTTCTGAAGAGCAGAAACTGCAGATAAACATTATAATCCATTCAGGCAATGACTGGGCCATGGGTTGTATCTGAAGTATGATCAATTGTCTTATGGGTCTTCCTTTTACTTACTTATTTTCTTCCACCTTTTTGTTGTACTTCCTTTTATACTTGCCTTTGCCCTTGGCTTCTGATTCATTTTCTTTAATTTTGCTCTTTATCACTTTTCTTATTGGCATCTTGTCTTTTTAAAAATCTTGGTTTGTCTCTGCATCTCCCTTCTTATCATCAGGACTCTATTTCTTTTCTTTGGCTTTTGGTTCTTCCTTCTTATCTTTTTTCCCCTGGGATTTCTTTCTTTTTGAGGTTTTAGGTTCTTTTCCCGCTTGTGTTTCCCTCAGGGATTCCTGTGGTTTTGCCACTCCCAGGTCGATCTTTGCCTTGTCTAGCTTTGCCTCTGCCACTCTGGAGTCTCTCTTTGCAGGGGCTGGTTTTGCCTCTGCCACTCTGGAGTCTCTCTTTGCAGGGGCTGGTTTTGCCTCTGCCACTCAGGTGTCGCTCTTTACCTGGTCTATTTTTGCCTCTGCCACTCTGGTGTCGCTCTTTGCAGGGGCTGGCTTTGCTTCTGCCACTCTGGTGTCGCACTTTGCAGGGGCTGGTTTTGCCTCTTCCACTCCAGTGTAGCTCTTTGCAGGGGCTGGCTTTGCTTCTGCCACTCTGGTGTCCCACTTTGCAGGGGATGGTGTTGCCTCTGCCACTCCAGTGTCGCTCTTTGAAGGGGCTGGCTTTGCTCCTGCCCCTCCCGTGTCACACTTAGTCTGCATTGGTGTCAAGGATACATCAGAATCCATACATATATCCTTTTTGTGTGCTTCTTTTTGGTTTTTCGGAGCTTTTAAAATCGAGGTTTTTGAAACCGGTGGTGGTTTTTCAGGTTCTTCATCCTCAAAATCTGGAAACATGACTGAGCACACAACAAAAATGCATGATTCAGATATCAAGTGTTTTCATTTTATTCCTTTTCCCCACTCCCCTGAATATATATATATATATTTGTCTTAAAACTGAAAAAAAAAAAACTGGGGTTAGCTTGAGATTTTCCTGAAATTGTAAAATGGTGGAATCACCTAACAGCATAGAAGTATTGATAAAACTCAAGGCTTTTCAATAAAATGGAAGACTAATGAGAGAAAAGGTAAAATGTGATATAAATGAACTGACATTTGTTCAACAGGTTATGACCAATTAATAATGTGTAAGAGCTAATGGAATATGTATCTTGAAAGGCATGGGATTTAAAGGAAAAATCATGACAAGAAGCAATAATTATTTCTTAAACTAGAAAAAGAAAATTCAAATGTGATTTACATATTGAATAAAAGTATGTTTCATTAGTTTCATTATGCAAAACAATAATAGTAGGAGCTATAAGTATTGGGCTTAGTATATACCACTCACTTTTCTGAACACTTTACATATTGAATCATTTAATCTTCACAACAACCATAAAGATAGTATTATTATTCCAGCTTTACAGATGAAGAAATTGAGGCACAGAAAGCCTAAAGTAAGATAAATCATACAATTGGTAGATGGTAGAGCTGAGAATTGAACCCATCTAGTCAGACTCTAAAGTTTTAATCATCATCTTAAAACTGCTTCTTGTAATATCTGCTAGTTCACTTTGCCAAAATTTCCAGTCCTTCCTATCATGTGCTGGTAAATCAACTCTATAAATTTCTGTGATCTAATATTCTTGAATTCATTAGCTTCTGCTAGGTATTTCTGTTTTCTTGTTTTTTTCCTCTCTTTTAGTAATTTGGTTCCCTGAAATTAAGTTAAAAAATATCTAGGCTACCAAGGAGAATTGTGTGGATTCTTACTATGCAGCAGAAGCACGTCTTGTTTGAGGAAACCTATTGTGTAATATAGTAGAAAGAGTACTGAACATAAAAGCTGAATCAGAAAACCTGGGTTTACTAACCCTGCTAGCTGGGTTAATTTGGGTAAACCAATTAATCACCCCAATCTCACTTTCCTTATAGTCTGCTCTGCTCACTTTTCAGAATTACTTAAGTAGACAAAAGAGCATAGCCTTGGAGACACAAATGTCAAATCCTGGCTTCAAACTTAAGTAGTTGGTAAACTTCATGTTCTTGTCTGTAAATTGGGGAGATAGTAGTTTCTATCTTGTGGAGGTGTTATGAGGATTAAATAATGTTATTTAAGTAAAACATTCGGTGTAGTACATGGAACTTATTATGTAGTCAATAAATATGTGCAGGGTCTGGGTGTGCTCCTGCCCCTCCCACATAACTCTTTTTCTGCATTGGTGTCTAGGATTCATCAGAATATGTATGTATATCCCTTTTTTGTGTTTCTTTTTGGTTTTTCGGAGGTTTTATAATTGAGGTTTTGGAATCTTATATCTTTACTTATATGCAGCGCTGAGGATCAAACCCAGTGCCTGACACATGCTAGGTAAGTGCTCTACCACTGAGTCATAACCCCAGCCCATAACATTAGAATATTATCAGTTATAAAATAAAGCTCACCAATATTAGGTAAGAAGCTAATTATAAATCAAAAGTAGTATTATAGTTTAATGTTTTCTCTGTATTTAAGTTTTTGACACTCAGATAAGAATAACATTAAAAATGTGCAGTAATGTCTGAAGTAATTTATGAATTTTCTCTCTTGTTTCTCTTCATTAAGATAAGAGTATTGACATTTTATTATAGATAAACTTATTTCCAATTTTATAATGAAAAGCAGTGATAGTGTATCTCAAGAATTGATGAATTTAGAGGAATATTCCAGTATATTTTAATCTTTGACAGTGCTGCCAGTGGACTGTTTCGTTTTGTTTGGGGTGTGGTGGGAGTCGGAATGATATGGAGAAGAGTGAATTTTTTCATTGATGCTTGTAACCTTAAGAATTCTATGTAATATATCTTTCAAGAAAGCTGGTTCTTTTTAATGTTTGAATACTTTTAGTTTTACTATCTCTTGGGGATAATTGCTTTCTATTGTTTATAATACTGTATGACCCATTTTGAAACCTAAATTGACCTTTTAAATTGTACAATTTTGTTAACCAAATTAAGTCTTCTAGGATTTAATAAAGTAGTCATTGTTTATTCTACCTTTGCCCTTCCCAATTTCATAGAATCTTAAAAAATATCAGTATTTTTCTCACACTGAAAAATACCTTATCACTCTTAAAAATATCTTTAAACCATTGATTATTTTAATATCTTTGCTGTTGCTTTTCTATCTTGAGCTTGACTAACAAAAAAATAGTTTCCTAGGATTTATTTTTTGGGATCTAGTTATACCATAAGTGATGTCCTTTTAAATTTCAACATTGCATTGCATAAGTAAGCCACAGATCATTATTCTACCACATTCCAAGTCTCCCTTTTCCCAGATTTTAAAATAGTACACAAGTCTTTTCTTTCCCTTTTATTTCATGATACTCTTTTAGTTAAAATGTAAAGCTTCATAACAAAGATTTTCAAACTTTAGCTGAAAGTTCATTCGTTGCACATACAACAAAATTATAATACAATGAAAAGATTTAAAGACTTTGGGGATTATTGCAATGTATTCAAAGTAAAAATTTTATATTGGATTTATTTTTGCTACAGATGAAAGATATGAAATAGTTATCACATTAATCTAATTTTGTTGTACTTAAAATGTAAAATAGAATATTGGCTGTTTTTGGACATTTTTCTTTGTCATTGTTCTTTGAACAATACAATATAACAACTATTACATAACAATTATGTTTTATTAAGTATTATTTAAAGTGTACAGGAGGGTGTGTGTAGATTTTTTTGCTAATACATTGCCATTTTATGGGACTTGAGCATCTGCAGCTTTTGATATCTGAGGAAGGTCCTAGAACCATTACCCAGTGGATACCTAGGGATGACTGTGCAAATATACATCTTACACAGTTTTGGTAATCATTTACAGGGTAAGGGATGGTGTGATAAAGGCATGTAGAGTAGGACCTTTGTGACTACACCAGTTAACTTTGACCAAGAGTAAGAACATGGGCTTTATTAGGAAACTAATTTTAGGTTCTTAATCCATTGGCAGGATAAGCACAATCATATCTAGACTCTAAAAGATCTGTTAAGTTTCAGAGGGAGGAATCCTTACTTCTCAGTCACTGATTGCATTAGAAAAGATAATATAGTTATTATGTAATTGTGGAGGTGAGATGTAAGAGAGAACGTTGGTACTTATTTGATGGTTTGGTTTGTCTTAAATATTCCTTTGTATATTGAATTAAATCTTAACCTCCTTTTTCAAACAATCAATTGTGTTTGAAAGATTATATCAATACGAATATATATATATATATATATATATATATATATATATTATAAGCAAACATTTTAAAAGATTAAATTGATTTTTTCTGTCAACTTTAAAAAATTTATTCACTAAAAACTATTCACCTCAGGAAGAGGCTTGGTCTGTGATCCCTTCTCAGAGCCCTTTATCACTCAGGGGTCTTCTGAGTAAAGCTAACACATAAAATCAACCAACACAGATGAAACTCTTTTTATAAGGGAAAAACATAAGATCCTATCGCAAGGTCCTGTGACCTCCTGTATGTGGAGAAGGCATTTGAGAAATGTAGGTACACAGTGATGGCTCTGAATGCATATTGTTTCTTGTACCATGAGTCAAAAGAAAACGATTGCTCCTTCAGTTTCCTCTCCTGTCCTCTTTTCCCCCTGATGCACTCTCTTTTTAGAAAGAATGAGATTTAAACATAATTATAAAGACATATTTTGACTTTGTGTTGGAATGTTTGAAATACTTGAAATGTGTCTTGTTAGATTGCATCTTATGATTATACATTTGTAGTGTTTGGAAAATTATTATTCTATTTTGCTTTATATGGTTTCCTTGAAGAGCTAAGTCATGTCTTAAATTATTCCAGTGTAGAGAAATCTGAATTTAGGAAACCAAAAGTAAAACATTGATTTAAATGGGAACTCTTCTATTTTTAAAAGAATTCTTTTGTATACATTTAATTTCCAACTTCTTTAGTAGATGTATATTTGTACTAGTAAATACTTGATTTATAGATAAGGTTTTATTAATAATCACACAAAAGGCATTTGTGACACTATATTGGAGGCAGTGTGTTGGTATAGAAAGATTGTATACTTCAGAGATAGAAAGTCTTGGATTTGAATTCTGACTCTGCTGTTTTCCAACTCTTAAATCTTGTATGCAAATACCTGAGCTTTAGATTTCTTATTTTTAAAGTGGGGGATAATTACTACCAGTCAGGACTATGATGATTGCCTAGCAGTTGCTCAAGACCTATTTTCCCTCAGAGTTAAAGTTATCTAGAAGGTAGTAGATGAGATTTTGTCCTTAACTAGTCTTTTTCCCTATTATTATGATTCAGAGGACAGCTTGGATAACTAAAGGAGTTCTAAATTGCCATCAAAGAATCAATGCAGTTCAGAAACCAATCTTTCATTATATTTTGCTGAGAGTCACTGAGGATATGTTTTCTAGACACTAGATGACAACCAGAGATTATGGCACCCTTTTGTATGAACTTCATGTCTTCTACAGCAATATTTATAAAAGTAGATGTTTAAAATCTTAGAAGACTCAGGACAACAGGGACATTTAAAATGATCTTAGAAACGTAAGTCTGCATTTTGGGAGTAGAAACAGCCAGGCCAGAAAGTAATGATACACAATATAAAACATCACAGCTGAGAATAGTTAATGAACATATCTATAGGAGGTAGTGCTAATAACACACAAAAGAAAGATCAGTGGGAATTTTTTAAGTATAAGGGAAGCTACCTTCTAATGATATCCTGTCTAGGTATATTCAGAAACAGAATTTCTAGGGACTTAGAAGTCTGTTTTATCTCAGGAGTGTTGCTGGTCAAAGCTCCACATCTACTCCTCAGAGAGGGTTCTTTTGTGGTTCACATCCTACTACACAGTTTTCTTTAGTTAAGGTAAAGATTTTTTTGAGGTGCTGGAATGCATGCTAGGCATATGCTCTACCATTGAATTAACAACCCAGCTAATGTAAAGATCTTTTTTTATACCTTTATTTTATTTATTTATTTTTATGTGGTGCTGGGGATGGAACCCAGGGCCCTGCACCTGCTAGGCAAGCGCTCTACCTTTGAGCCACAACCCCAGCCCAATGTAAAGATTTTTAATCCTTGAGTAAATAATATCAATTCTACTGAAATTTGGACTACTACATTTTTAACCTTTCTTTGTTCTTTCATAAGTCAGTTTTTTTAAAAAATATGGCTTGTTAGTTATCATAATCACTATCTCATCTTGACATCTATTCTCTGTCAGTCTTAGAGGATTTTCTTTTGTTAGTAAAAATTATCATTGATAGTGTAGGACACAGAGAAAATAGGCTTGCTGGGAATACATGCTTTCAATAATCTTTGGTAATAAATAACCAGAATTGGATAGGAAATCATTATATTTGGTGACAAAAGGGAATTAGATCAAAGTGAATGAAAACTGAAATATGAGGAAATCACTTAGGCAATAATGACAATTTTAAGGGAGAAAAGTTGTAATTCATGAAAATAGGGGAACAAAAACTCAAAGGTTCTCATCACCGAAATAGATAAGTCAAGGAAATGATCCACACTTACCATATTTTCCAGAACCGCCGCCTGAAAGAGAGAAAGGCAAACACATCAGTAGGTATTGGTCTTTCCCTTCTTTCCAATCTTCAAACCTCTGCATTGGATGGAATCTGTTTCATTAATAACTAAGTTCCTTTTAGTTTAATGTGGGAAACATTTCTTTCTTTTCCTCCTTCTCTTTGCTGGTTGTAGTATAGAAAGACCTTGTGATAAGCTATTTTTAAGCACCTTAATAATTAGCAAGTTTGTCTAGGGTTCCAAGGTTATATATAGTTTATAAAACATGAGAAGTATAATGATCTTGCTTAGAAGATATGTCTAATATATTACTTTATACAAATTATTTAAGGTATAATGTTCCTAGGTACTAAAATATGGGTGTATCTGTTGAGCTGATGTATTTAATATATATAATGTGAAAAACACAAAATAATAAGCATGATATTGTGAGGAACACAATGCCAGGATTGTTTATCAGAGTTAGAGTATTTAAACCCTAGAACAGGGGTTGTCAAAGTATATCCCATGGAATGAATCCAACTTGCTGCCTATTTTTATATGTTTTGGGAGGTACAATTGAATTTTACAATTTTAAATGGTTGTAAAATGAGAATGATAATATTTTGTGGCATGTGAAAATTATATACAATTCAAATTTCAATGTTTGTTACATCTCTTTTATGTGTTTTCTATGATTGATTTTGTGCTAAAACAGAGTTGAGTAGTTGTGACAGAGACCTCATGGCTTATAAAACTTAAATATTTATTATCTGGCCCTATATAAAAAGTGTTGGCTTACACTATCTCTAGAGGAAAGGAAAGTGCTGTAAACAGATTAGAAATTTACTAATGATACTTGAGTTATTCCTGAAACTTCAAACAAGATGATTGGTTAATTGTAGAATTTTGGGATTGAAAAAATATTGTTTTTTGCCCACTCCCTTTCCCCAATTCTTTTTTTTTAGAACTGGGGATCGAACTCAGAGGTGCTTAACCACTGAGCCACATCCTCAGCCCTTTTCATTTTTTATTGTGAAACAGAGTCTTGCTAAGTAGTTGAGGCTGGCTTCAAACTTGCAATCCTCCTGTCTCAGCCTCCCCAGTTGCTGGGATTCTAGCAGTGCACCACTAATTTTTTCCTATAGGGTTCCAATCACATCTAGCAGGGTATAATTAACTATGGTAAAATAGCAGATTCCTTAGTGTGTTGGAAGAACCTTATATTTTTCACCACATTTATGACTCACTGTGGTCGAAGTTACTGTCTTTTAAGTGCTCTCTCTGCTTTCATTAATGGAGCGGGCTGTCTATAGTTGGTGACCTCTGAAACTGTGAGCCCCAAATGAACTTTTCCTCTTCTAAAATTGTTCATGTCAGGTTTCTCAGTCAGAGCAGTGAAAAAGCTAACTAAAGCACCATGTAAACTGTAGGTGACTGGAGTGATAGGGAATAACCTGCAGTATTAGGAATTATTAATATTTAGTATTAGCTTTCAGTATCAAATATTAATTGCATATAATTATAACTGAGTTATGAGCTAATAATGACAGTACAGGTTGTTACTACAATGGTTAAAACATGCTTTGCTCATAGGTCATTGAGGAAATAGTTGGATTATAGTCATATGATAAAAATGGTTGGCTCTATGTGGGGGTTGGAGGAAATATGGAAAGTTGCTGAAAGATTATATTTATCAGAATCCCAAACAAATCAGTCATATCTCTACAGAGTGTCTTAACCAGAATTTGTTTAAGAGCTAATTTTCCTAAAAATAGTGCAACAGACAGAGATTTTTGCATCTGATAAAATATCTATCTCTTTCACAGCATGTAAATTGCTTGGATTAACCAATGTCAGTTTAGAAGAATATCTTCTTGATTGATTGCCAGAAAAGGTCTAAAGTATTAGAGGCATTTCAGAATCTTGTATCAAAAACTATAGAAGTGGGTCCTCTCTGGGTTATTTTGAAAGAGTAATTAACACAGTCTAATTTTCTGATAGAGTTGGTGAGGCAATCACATCACAATAACTAGAACATGAAAACTTTAAGTCCATTCTAAGAGGAACAGGCAAAGAAGGGAAAAGTATATACACATATGTTGCTTTGGAAATGTGGGAAAAAACAAAATTCCATATTCATCGATGAATTATTTCTCATGAAAATTCTCCACTGAAAAGTATGCAAGGACAGACTCTTGAACAGGAGGAGGAAGGATTTGATGGTGCCATTTCCAAACTTAGATTTTATGACTTTCCTGCCTTCTGTCTTTTATCTTAGAGACCCATTTCTCCACTTCTCTCTCTCATCTTTAGATTTCTTTTGTGGCTTGGTTGGTTGTTGATATAATGTTTAAACTGTTGGCAACACATGTTCTCCCTCTCTGTTTTTATCTCTACCCATTGGGATTTATTCTTCACACCAACTTCTAATTAATCAGTTTACCCATAACATGGAGGAGATGGAATGAGAACATCAGATTTATAAGGAAGTGATTACAAATAATACTATACAGGAATAATAAAAGTTAAAATTTTAGAGAGATTAAATAATTTGCCCAAAGCCACCTAGCTGATGTTTTAGGAGAAATTTAAACCTAGTATCTGACTGATTCCTTCCTTAACCATCATAATATATAGCCTTTGCATCTTTACACCGATTAATATAATGTAAATGGTTTTATCCCATATTTAGAATTATTCTTTAGAGCATATCTCTAGGAAAGGAATTATTGGTTTAAAAGATTGTTCCTTTTTATGAATCTGGTAGCAAACTGCAAATTTACTTCTTAAAAGAGTTATGTTAATGTAATGGTGCCAGTATTATATAAAGTATATTATTTACCAAAACGTTGCCAGCATTAATTATATTTAAATTTTCTTCTTCATTATGTGAAAAACAATATATCAGGGTCTTAATTTTTCTATCCTTTACTCTGAATCCTATTTATTTTTGTTAATCCTTGCGTGTATTTTAGTTTCTAAATTCATCAGCAGTTAAGGAAATAGTAGATGATAAGGAGGCAAAAAGAGGTTGGAAAATATGCATGCAAAGGTCCTTAATTAAGGAAAAAAATTTAAAGATACTGGAATTAAGATGTAGACAAATAATAGCTTACCAAGAGGTATGAGAGTAACTGGCAGAATAACATGAACCAAAAAAAATGTTTTAGCAAGAATATAGTTTCCTGCCTTGATTTTTCCAAGGAGTTAAACAAAGACATCTTTGGAAGATACCAAACCTCCCCAGAAAGATATCTATAGTGGAATAAGAGGCATTAACATTTACTAAAGGAATAGTTACAGTCTGATGTGACTGGCTCTGGTATATTCTTTTCTGGTTCATCTAGTAAGAAGGCTTACTGCAGAGAACTTTTAAATAATTGCAAATTTGAATGTTAATTGCAGTTATTCTCTTTCCTCTCCCTATACTACTTAATCTGCTTTTCCTTTATTCCTATTTGGGATCTCCATACTTGTTATATCTCACCCTATTTTTTTTTCCTTGATACAGTATGGAATGTTTTGTTTGTTATTAAAAGCTGTTTGAAATTCTTTGAAAACAAAATGTTTCTTTTCTGTGCAATCATTTAGTCCAATGTTTCTTCTTTCCACTGAATAATTAATATCTCAGGAAATTGCTGTGTGAGAGGGAATGTTCATAAATGAAAGCACTAAGTGAAATTTAGGTCAGAGTTAGGGAAATTTTCTCCTCATTTTGGGATCCCAGTTTGTACAAGATTTATGAAAAGAAATGGAACTTACTGATGGGTACTCCTACATATGCTAAAATCCAGATAGAAATTATGAGAATGAGTTGATACTGATAACAAAGTTGACATTGATAATAGAATTCTTATAGGTATTGTTTTGACAGAAATTTCTGGGATGAAAGGAAGGGCAAAAGCTCTAAGCCTTTAATAATGAGTTACTTGAGGCTTTTTTAAAAACCAGTATTAGTTATTTTGAAAGGGTGAAATATTTTCCTTTTATTGGCTAATTTCTCATGGAAAATAAAATAACACATAGTTGGCAACCTCTTTTCCTTAAAATTTTGCTTCCATTTTTCCTCTCTTTTCATTGCTCATGAGTTATTCCACTTTTCTCTACCATTTCTATCATGCATTTAATTGGGCAATTATTATTCTTTTTGTTGAAAAGTTATTAGAGCCAATTCACAAGATTTTTTTTATCCCACCCTAAATTATTTGTTAGTTTCATTTTCCAGACACTTAGGAGCCAATGGGGAAGAACTTAGTCAATTAAATATAAAGAAACACAGGTGGGTCTAGCACAGTGGACTTCACTCTATGGAAAAAAAAAAAGGAACTTACTGAAAGCTACTGGTACATGTGCTAAAAGCCAAATCCAAATAATGAGTTTGTGTTAACACTGATAACAGAATTGACAATGATAATAGAATTCTTACAGATATTGTTTCCGGACAGGAAAGAATTGCTGGGGTGAAAAGGAAGGGAAACTTCAACCTTTTAATAATGAGTTGCTTTAGTTTTTCCCCCCTCAAGAGTAATATAGTCATTTTGAAAGCATGAAAAACAAGTGAGTTATTTTTATTTTATCCTCTTCAGGCAGTAGTGTATGATCTCTATTAGAGCCTTATAATAGTAGTAGTGTATGATTATATAGTAGTGTATGATCTCTATTATAGCCTTACAAGTCTAAGTATGTGAAAATGCCTTATTTGCTCTTAGCAAGACACTTTAAATTCCTAGAGAGAAAAAAACCTATCATTCTTATTTTTCCATTTATCTTTGTGATCTCTTTTCTATAAAATCATAAACATTCCAACAGAATTCTGGTAATTGGGAAAGGGTGTGAAAATATAAATATCAATATTCCATTAAAATGGAAATAGCCACATTTAGGAAAAACCCATAGCAAGAATATTTCATATATATCACCAGGAAGGGAATTTCTTAGATATGTAGGTATCATTAAAATGTGTACAGAGAGCATGGTTCTCATTGACACTCTTCAGTGAGTAAGGACAGAAATATCTAAATTATTTGTCAGATGTGAGAGCTCCATTTCCAGAAGAAGGATAAATGAACTACTTCTACTCTGAACCCTGAACCCCATTTTCCTCAACATCTCTGGATATAAAACATGTCAGGAATTTTAATTTCATATGTAAATTTAGAGGGTTAGTATCTTTTCCTGTAGTGTCCCTGCTGCATTTCCACTGCCTAGTACATGGCCCTTAATAAAAATTTTTTTGCGTAACATCTCAATTTAACTTTGCAAATTCAGTTGGACTTCTGCCATCTCCTACTTTTTTCCCCCTTTCTACCAAATCATTTATAAGCTCTAATAATAAAAATAGCAGGTAGCATTTTCCCCATAGGTGACAATTTGTGAAAAATGTTCAAAATAGGAGGAAAAAGTCCTTGTGTTCAATAGCACAGTAGGGTGACTACAGTTCACAATGCTTCATTAGATATTGTATCAAGAATTAGAACAGAGGAACTCATTATGCCCCAAACACAAAGAATTGGTGAATGTTTTAAGAGTTGGAAATGCTCATTACCTTAATTTGATTACCACATGTTGTGTGTGTATACATATCTGTGTCTGTATCTGTATCATATGACACAGTAGCCCATAAGCATGTATATTTATTGTGTTAATTTAAAACACAAATTTAAAAATGAATTAAAAATAAGTAAACTGATTTTAAAATGTTCAAAATTATTATCTCTGATTTCAGGTCACTATTAGCCAGCTCATTATTTGATTTGTCATTCATATGATTTTTACTTCTAAAACATTTATCAGTAACTTTAGAGAAAGTTGTTCAATTTAAAACAAAAGAGATTGAAAAAATCTTGAATGTTGAGGTCTTTCATGCTCAGAAAGAATATAATCCTGTAGGAACTAACCTCAGAATTGATGGATATAACTTACCTGGCTTTTGCTTTTCTGTGAAAAAGAAATCAAGTAAATAAATTAATGAGAGGTTTCTGAATGAAGAATATAATTACTTCTCAAACTCTGCCAGAATTTTTAGAAATAGGATTTTGAGAGACCACCAAACTCTCTTTAGAATCAGTCCAATATAGTGGGAGAATAAATATCTTCAGGTTATCCTGTTCAAGTCTCTCTTAATTTGGGTTACTTTCTGGAAAGAAAGGCTAAGCATGGAATCATTGGGAGAGGCTATTTCCTCTTCCTTGTTACTTTTTGCCAATTCAAAGTTTCAAAATTCATTGGTAAGATTTTTTTTGGTAAGATTTTTATGTCACTTTGTTACCTTCTTATTTCTCTATTTCCCTTTACTTCTTTGGAATGATTGTGTTGGTTCATCATGATCATTATAGTATGACTTGATTGCTAATCACTTTTTTAAGGTTGATTTTTAGAAAGTTTTTTCCCATTTTCCTCCATAAACATAAATGTCTTATAAATGGGAGGTTATATTTCTCACCATTTGGTTAGATGGAGGCACTGCTTGATGCTAGAGAGGGGAGAACTGGTACTTGGAATTGTGGGGTCATGGACCATTTACCTAGTCTCACAATTTTTTTTTCTTTGTGTAATAGGAATAATAATACTTATTTGATATAACGTGTATGCCTATGAAAAGCCCTGAGTATAGTGCCTGCCACATTTTAAGTACTTGATAAATACTTATTATCATAGCAATCATAGCATCACATTAGGTACCTAAGCAATTCAATTATAGCCTCCAGTTATGGCCATCGATAGCTGAAAATGGAGCACACCACTGAAAGTAGGAATAAGAAACTGGAAGCTATAATGTTAGGAGTACTAAAAAATTACCGAAGTATCAGAAACACAAATCATATCTCTTGGTACATTAATACTAAAAGGGACTCTACGTATATACCATAAGAAATTAATATCAACAGTAAAATGGAGAGAAACATAAAACTTACTTGTAGACGTCATAGATTTTGCTTCAATAAAAAAGAAAAAAATTAGTGTGTTTATATGATAAAAGAGAAATAGTCTTTCACTGATGTCATTTCCAGGGTAAGTGTCAGATACTGAAAGAGTAAGCACAAAGGAGATTCTATATGGCAGATTAGAAGAAGGCTGCATTTTCAGTTGCTTCATGGCTCATCATTCAAGTAGCAGGAGGACTGCTTCTCTGTGAGGTGGGTGAAAGAGAGATTTCACTAAAATTCAATATTGAACAGTCAGAGTATCTTACTCAGAAAATTGAGTGCATTGAACAAAGAAAAAGAGTGTATTGGGCAAGATGGCTTGTTTTCCTGGCTCCATCATGGTATGAAACCAAGAAAGCAGATAGGCAGCTTCTCAGCTAGGTGGGTGAACAATTAAAAAAAAAACAAGCAGGAAATTTACTGGAATTGAATACTGGACATTCAAAGCAGATTGGGGACTCAGGAGGTTGGATATAATAAGGAAAAAATCTCCAGTCCTCCAGCTGCTGCTGCCAGCAGAGATGCCAGCTAGAGTGGTCCCTCCATGAGCAAAGTGGAAGGATAAGGGAATTAAAGGAACCCACATTTTTTAGGAGGCCTGCAGTGTGCCTGGGTATGGAGAGTCTATAGCTCAAAGACACTGCCTGACTAAACTGAAAGGTGTGCTGCATAATACCCTTGTGTGAGCAAGAAGCCCGTTCTCTCCCAGTGCCCGGGTGTGGAGGACAGAGGAAGGACCATTTTGCAATTGCCGTGCAGGGGTGGCAATTAAGGAAGCTGATTCTTGGTAAAACTGAGTTTGGCTTGAAAAACAGGCCTGGCAAACCCACATAGCACAACAAAGAGTATGTCTAAATGACCAGGAGAAATCAAACAGGGAGAGAGGTTTACCCAGGGGACAACTGATTGTGGAAACCGGTGCTCCTCCCTCCTCCCCACTAAATCAGGCTGCTTGCAGGATCTGCTAGGGAAGAGGCACCTGGCCGGGACTTGGAAAGGGACAGGGAGGGAGAGGTTGAGTTTGGAGACTGAACTTGAAACTAGGAAACAAGATGCCCAGGGACTAAGAATTGGTTTTTCCAGCATGTGAGTAGAACCAAGGGGAGATGCTGAAATCCCTGGGGATATTTCAGTATGGACCAACAATTGCTGGGCCCTGCAGGTATGCTGATTTAAAATCTCTAGGCCAATTGGCATTCAGTGTAGATCCTGGGACATACCTGAGCCTAAACCCTGCCTCCAGGAGTTTGCCTAAGACTTACCTCTCTTACTCTAGCAACCCCACCCTGAGGGTGGAGCATGTATCATACTCCAGATGACCCACCTAATATTGAAGTTTTGTTTTGTATTCTTTTATATTTATTTTTAATTTTTTAAACTTTTACTACACACATACACACACACGTATATTTTCCCACCTCACTTATCTGTTTCCCTTGATCCTCTTTCTCTTTGTGTCCAATCTCTATTGTACTCTTTCACTCATTCTTTCATTTTTTACTTCTATCTTCTCTCCTCCTCCCTAATAATCATCACATCCTATATTATTTCTGTTCTCTCCCTGTTCACCACTCAAAATTGTAAATCCTTCTGCAAACTTACTGTTTTTTATTGTAGGCAATAACTTATTCAATCATTTCTGTTTGTTGTGACAATTAACATTGTAAACATCATAGCAGGAACTGTTTGCTTTAATGCTCTACATTGTTTGCATTTGTTGTTATTATTTGGTGAACTACTAGAAATCGTTAACCACTTTAATTGGTAGCTTGGTGAGCAACATAAAAAGAGGAAAGGATTAATAACTCCCAAAGCTTGCTGTTATGGTTTAGATGTGAGTTGTCTCCCAAAAGCTCTCTTGTAAGACAGTGCAAAAAGGCTCAGAGGAGAAATGATTGGGCTGTA
The DNA here is from genome assembly GCF_021218885.2 of Marmota monax. Taxonomy (NCBI): domain Eukaryota; kingdom Metazoa; phylum Chordata; class Mammalia; order Rodentia; family Sciuridae; genus Marmota; species Marmota monax. The sequence continues at coordinate 171,899 of NW_026693003.1, read as the reverse complement.
AGAGTCCAACCCAATCAGTGATTTAATCCCCTGACAAGTATTAACTGAGTGGTAACTGAAGTGGTAGGATGTGGCTGGAATAGGTGGGAGTTGGGGCATGGCTTTGAGTCTATATTTGTATCTGCCAAGTGAACTCTCTCTCTGATTCCTGATGTGAGCTGCTTTCCTCTGCTACACTCTCCTACCAAGACATTCAGCCTCACCTTGAGCCCCAAGAAATGGAGTTGGCCTTCTATGGACTAAGACCTCTGAAACCATGAGTCCGTGAGTTAACAGCCACATACTCTTGTTCTTTCTCACTTACTTCCCTAGTTTTTCTCTTCCTTCTTCTCTACATCTGTTTATTTACATTTTGAACATTCTAAACTCTCTTTTACATTATCACACTTTTTATCTTAATGAGCGATTTAAATCATCTTTAGAAATATTGTTTCATGTAATTCCTGCCATTCATGTTGTTGCAGTTATTACTGCTGTAGATGATATAGTTAACTTTGATGTTTTTGCCGTTGGCAGTTGCTGATATTACCATTCCTATTTCTGTGGAGAGTAGTATTGTAGATATCATAGTAGGCACAGTGTATTTATTTTATTGCTATTTATTGTTTGAATTGGTTGTTGCTATTATTTATTTTCTCTTTTCTGTGAAGTACTAGAAATCTGTAGGGACACTACACGTTCAAAGGGTAGAGACACTGCTGCTGAACTAAACTTAGCCAAAAGATAGTGCATTTTGCTTCACACAGAAAATAATGACACTCAAACTTTATCTATACTTTAATACAAAGAATACAAGAGGCAAAATTTTAAAGTAATAACCAGGCTAGTGGTGGGCCCTTAGGTCCCACTTATGCACATTTACTCCTACAAGAAAAACAAAGAATTAACACAAAGCCTGTAAATTCTATGAGGGAGTCTCAATCTAGATCTTTCTAGGCACTTTGGCAAGAGAAAGCCATGCCCTAAAAAGGCCCAAAGAAAGTAATGGAAGGTAAATCCATCCAACAGATGCACAAAACTCAACACAGGAATACACAAATTATGAATAGAAAATGTGACATTGAGACCAGGTCAAAGAACAGGTAGCCAATTAAGAAAGAAAGAAAGAAAGAAAGAAAGAAAGAAAGAAAAAAAGAAAGAAAGAAAGAAAGAAAGAAAGAAAGAAAGAAAGAAAGAAAGAAAGAAAGAAAGAAATGGATAGATAACACTTCCTGTAACCTGGTTGCTAACAGTCTCTGCGGAGAGGAGAGGACTACACTTTACGTCAGTAGCAATCACCCTCTACAGCTCCCTTCCTACCTTTGGGTAACCTTTCCATCACAGAGTGGAAGGAGGGGTCATGAGAAGAAAGAAAGCCTAAAATATATAAAGGTGCAGGAAACCCCCACTCTTTCTGACACCAGCTCTGGACCGCTTCTTCTTTGAAGGATTGTCTCCCCATGCACACATACATTCTGTTATATTTCTTAAATAAAATTCACTTTTTGCTCTTGCCTCAGCATTTCTTGGGTGTTTAATCTTCAATGCTGGGTGAATGGGGACCCGATCCTGATTTTCAAGACTGGTGTCAGATGGGGGCTTTGCTGGGATTGCCACTGAGGTAAGCTTCTCTGCACTCCACAGTTTTTTGAAGTGTGTTCTCTCTCTTTCTGGCAAACAATGATGGACATCTGTTGGCTAATTAAATGGAGTTAGTGTAAGCCACCATTCTATAAGACTCTGGTGACAGGATTTATGGACTAGGTGGCTCTTAATCAACTGTCCTGTGGGTCAGGCATGTTGGGTTCTGCCAAAACTGTTTCTCACGATTCTATCCAGGCTCATAGAGTATCTGGAATCAGTAGACAATGTCCCTAATCCCAGTTTGCCTTTGGAAATTTGGAAAGGAACAAAGGGTTGAAACAAAAGGCCAGGGCCACTGTCCAGTAAATCTGAAAGGTTTCTTTTCTGACCTCCTCTCCCAACAGCCATGAAGGGGTATTCTGTGGCTTCTGGTCAGTCAAGTGATGCTGAGTCAAAGTCCCAGTGACATACACTTTGGGATGAGCCAATCTTCACTCTTCCAAGCTAGCTCCTCTCCCCTTCCCTGATCAGACTCTAGCCATTGAGAGAGAGACATTTTACATGGAGTGGTTCATAAAGAATTGCTTGGGTTCCTTTTATTTACATATTAAGTCTTTACAAGCCTGTAGGGATTCCTATTGTTGTTTCTGCCTCCTGTGTGACTGCAAAAAGGGAGATTTATACCCATACCCTTTCAATTCACCTTTGGCTTAGATTCCTTGGGGAAAAAGGGCATTAAGCATGTAGCAAACACTAGATGTCCTCCTCTCCTCCTGGAATTCCTTCAAATCATAGCGAGCATAAACTTTTTATTCTAGCCTTTACACCTAGTGTTCTGCTACTGACAAACATGGTCTCAATACAAACTCACTGATAGAGAACCATGGCCATAAGAGCGAAATATAAATTCTAATACTATTCTACAGCTTTTGGTCTGTTCTGTAAATAGAAGGAAATAGTCTGAGATTCCTATGTGGAGGCCTAAGGATTTCTCAAACCTTATTTAAAAAACCCAAATTATGCCAAAAATGTAACATAGATTCAACTATGATCCTCCATTCTAAGTGAGGCCCAGTCCTCCCCTTCAAAAAAGTTTATTAACTAATGGTAGGATTAACACAGATGAAGATTCATTACAAAAAAAGGGGTCCCATGTTCTCCCAGGGATTATAAATCACATGGTAAGTGTGGATAATCTGGAGGCTTGTATCTTTTTTATAGCCACCCATGAAAAAAGCAGAGGTTATGACCATACTGGTGAGGCAGCAGTTAAATCCAGAGGTCATGCATGGAAGGAGGGGCAGAAACTTTTGGCCATTAGAAGCTTCAGGAGCTAGAGGCTCCAATATTGGAAAGATGTCCCCTAGCCAAAGAGATAGTTCATTGGTGCTTCTGTTCTTTCATTCAGTTCATGTTGTTTAGAGGGGAGAGTCTCATCCTCAAAAGTAATGGGAAGTGATGTCTCACAATTTTCTTCACCCAAACCTGGCCTGATTACCAACTGGGGAATGAAAAGGGGTCTTCAGAGGAAACATAAACTATAGCACCATACCTTAAGAGACTGATCTTACAAAAGAAACAATGGTTAAAATGCTCTATGTATGAGGTTTTGCCTCTCAAGCTCAGAGCAGTAGCTTTCCTTACTTCTTAGATTCTGCCATATCTCTATCTCTCCAAGATGTGCATCTGAAATGTAAATTGCAGAGAGGATTGACCAAAACCAGTTTGAGATGAAAGATAAAAGGTGTCACTTTTAAATTCAAGTCACTGTGGGACCTAAATGGCTGGCTATCTTATCTGCTCTCACACTTTACTATCCTGCTTTCTTAACAAGTTCTTCCCTAAATGCTACAGCACAGGGAAGAAAAGTGGAATTATCTCATATATACAAGTCTTCTTTTCCTTGAGAATCTTTACCTGAGGATTTCAGGACTTTCATATTCTTCAAATATCTGAACTGAGTCTAATCTGACCTAAAAGTGCACTCTGACCTGATAAAGATGTTCTTGCATACTCCTTTACTAGAATAATTATAGCTGTTTCATTTTTTAGAACTCCTTTTTAAAAAAAATTCTATAATTTTGAGCTCATTATATTATGGTGAATTTACATCTGATCCTGCATGCCCAATTAATATATTTTTCTGATCAGTCTTCTTTTATCTGACTATAGAGGTTTTTACACTCTTTGTTCAGAGGTCAATTTTCAAGGATTTTCTCTCAAATGCATTGGAAAAAATATCCTTCATAAAATCCTAAGAAGGACATAGACATGGGGATTTGGGGAATAAATCTGATATTTATCGAGGACAACTGGCAATCTGAATCTTTGATTTTAGTGTCCACTGACTGTCAGGCATTACACCTAACATTTCCAAGTGTACATGCCTGCCCTATATTTAAGTCATAATGTAAAAGTCTGATAGGCTTTATTTTAATTTCTAACAGATTAGATCTAATATAAGTTTTAATAAACATCTGTAGTGATTTCTCCTACTTGTGGAGATTTACCTGCAAAAAGCTACAAGATCTTTGTTTTCTGTCTGTCTTATATGTGTGCACACACCTGTGTATTGTATTTTTGTGTCTACATATGTGCCTTGTGTCTATATATCACATACATGGTATCAAAATTGACATATAGATAAATGAGTGCTCATAAATTAAAATTTAAATGGGAAATGGATCCAAATACCTTTTAGTTCACGAGACTTAAAAAAAAAGTTCAATTGAAATTAGGTAAATAGATGAGAGGAAAAATGTCTTTAAAATTACTAACTCAATTTTTTTCTAGGTTGTCAGAGTATTGGTTTCTATAACATGTCTAGAATGTAATATCCATTGCTTCTGGGATTTTTCTTCAATTGGGAAGATATGGCTAATACTGTTGACCATATCTGTCCAATATCTTGGTTTTTATAGTTAAAATTAGTAAATTATATTTAACATAAATGCAATTAATCTTCATAAATGTGTTAGAGGATACATTTGATTAATTTATGAAGTGCTAAAACATCAATTGCTAAATATAAAATCAAGTACTCTTGACTTCTTAAATTCCATGAGGCCATATATTTAAGCATTAAATGTGTTTTCACAAATTGGTAAATGGAAAACATTTAAGATTGTTTTATTTCTGTGTCTTCACTAAAAACATGAGTTAAGATTCTTTTTTTGTGTGTGTGGTGGTGGGGATTGAATCCAAGGCTTTAGTGCATGTGAGGCAAGCATCTACCAACTGAGCTATACATATATCCCCAGCATAGGGAGAAGTCAAATTGTTACTGCGGATGATATGATCTTATATTTAGAATATCCTATAAGTTTCACCAAAAGACTGCTAAAGCTAATAAGCAAATTTGGCAAAGCAGCAGGTTACAAAATCCACATTAAAGACCAATATCTTTCCTATACAATAATAATGAATCTGCTGAGAAAGAAATCAGAAAAAACAATTCCATTTACAATAGTCTCAACAAATAACCTCTCCTTGCCACCAAACAAACAAACAAACAAAACAACAGCAACAACAAAACTAACCTAGAAATAAATATAACCAAGGAGGTGAAAGACTTCTACAATAAAAACTATAGAATATTGAAGAAATTGAAGAATACACAAGAAAATGGATAGGTAGAATTAACATTGTTAACATGGCCATACTACTAAAATCAATATTCACATTCAATGCAACCTGCATCAAAATACCTATGACATTATTCACAGAACTAGATAATCCAGTCCTAAAATTCATTTGTAAAAACAAAAGACCCAGAATAGACAAAGCAATTCTAAGCCAACAGCACAATAATGAAGCATCACAATACCTGACTTGAAAGTATACTATAGAGCCACAGTAACAAAAACTGCATGGCACTGAAATAAAAACTGATACATAGACCAGTGGTACAGAATAGAAAGACATACAAACAGACCCATACATGTACAGTTATCTGATCCTTGACAAAGGTCCTAAAAATATTGGAGAGCAGACAGCCTTTTAAACAAATTGATTATCCATATGTAGAAGAACAAGATTAAAAACTTCTCTATAACCCTACAAAAAAGTAAATTGAAAAGGAATCCAAGACCTAGGAATTAGACTACAAAGTATGCAACTCCCAGAGGAAAACATGGCATCAACACTCCAGCATATAGGCATAGGTAAGGACTTTCTCAATGGAACCTATAAAGCTCAGGAAATAATTCCAAGAGTTAATAAATGGGATGGCATCAAATTAAAAAAGCTTCTTCACTGCAAAGAAAACAATTAAGAATGTGAAGAGAGAACCTACAGAATTGGAGAATATCTTCACTTGCTAATCTTCTGATAGAGTATTAATCTCCAGAATATATAAAGAACTAAAAAAAATCAATCCCCCTACTCCAATAATCCAATTAATAAACGGACAAAAAAATTAAAGAGAAATATCTCATAAATTTCACTCCAGTCAAAATGGTAGCCATCAAGAATAGAAATAATAATAAATGCTGGAGAGGATCTACAGAAAAAGGAATACTTTTATGTTATGGTGGGATTATAAATTAGTACAACCACTACTAAAATCAGTACAGAAGTTTCTTAAAAGAATAGACATGGAACCACTATATGACTCAGCTATACTACTACTTGGTATTTATTCTAAAGAACTTACTCATCATAGTACCCATATTTATATACTATTCACAATAGCAAAACTATGAAATGAGTCTAGGTATCTATCAATGTATGAATGGGTAAAGAAAATGTGGTAAGTATACACAGTGGAGTTTTATTCAGTCATAAAGAAAAACAAAATTGTCATTTATAGGAAAATGGAACTTGAGAACACTATGTTAATGAGAATAAGCCAAACTCAGAGTCAAGGGTCATATGTTTTCTCTCATTTGTGAAAGTTAGAGGGGGAAAAGGGGGAAAATGTGGGGAATCTCATTAAAATAGAAAATAGATTAGTGGAGTAGAGGAAAGGGATCAGGAGTAGGAAGGAGGAGAAATTTATAACAAACCACACACAATATATACAACTATAAAGCAGTAATAAATGAATATGGAACAAAAACAGCAAAAAAAAAAGATTAATCAGGGACCACTTTGACTGTGGAATGTTATGGAAGGTAGGTTCATCGCTGGACTTTGATTTATTACATGAGGAAGGCTGTCATTTCCCAACCTATTTTAGTTGAGATATTTTCTTGGCCCTCATTTCCCTCTCCCAATCCACATGATTGATTTCTGCATTCCTCATTGCTGTTCCTCATTTGATTTGCTCAGGTTGTTTCTACTTTCTCTGAGAGCAAAAGTTATCTATATTCCCTTCATCAAACCTTACACTTGGCATAGTCCTTGTGGTGATAGGCATTTTTTATATTCTGAATCAGTGAAGAAATTCTCCCTACCATGACCAACATCAGGATACTACTCCTTTGCCTCTTCTCACACCCATTAGTCAGAAAGATTTTGTGCCTTACAAGTGAAATATATCTTAGGGCATAGGAAGACAGGCAGTGTCAGGGTGAACAAAGATGTCGCAAGATGTGGGAGAATGAACAAAAAGATTGCTAGGGAAAGGGGTGAACAGAAAGTGTTTTGTGCCTAAGCCCTAGCAGAATTTTAGCTGTAATATTCTGAAAACTAATGAGATTATAAATAATGCTTTCAAAGTCATAAGAAGTTTTCTAAGTATAATTTTGGTTGTATAAGTATTGAAAAAACCTTGAGTGCGTGCATATGTGTTTTTGCTCATAGATGAGTAAATATCAATTTTTTGAGTAGTGTTAATGAGACTGTGTTCATTTTCTATTTGAGGGCTTAAGAAACATTCATTCACTGTGGGTTAAGAAATCTTCATTCCTTGTGGAACCCAAGTACTATGGACACTTTAAGGATCAGTGGCTTTTTCATCATCTAAGATCTGTATCCTTGATGAAGAAGGGCTTTAAACTTCAAAGTGAGTGGATGCCTTTACATAGCCTCATGGACAGTGGATAGAACAAAGAGAACTAGAGGAGGTTTGTTCAAGTGGGTGAAGGCATGTGGTCATTTCCTTAGAGATTCTCAGAAATGCTTAAAGGGATAGGACACATCATGAGATGGGTTGGAGATTTGGTTGGTGGCCAAATTTGCCATAATGTCAGTGTCTCCCTAGGACTTTACAGTGTAGTTGTTTTATTTATTGTCTTTTAACTTTGAGATATTAAAAATATATAAAGAATAACAAGCATAAATAGTAATACCACCTATAATATAATATTTGCCACTTTTGCTCCCAATTTTTCTTTTAAGAAGGAAAATTTAGAGACAGCTAAAATATCTTTGGACCACAAATGCCCAGGCTCATTGTCTTCCAGCTGCTCTTTGGAGGCAGCTGCTATTATAAGTTGCATGTGTATCCAGTAATTTTGAAAAATATACTTCTATATTTACATGGGCCCTTAAGAAAGATGGTGGGTTTAAAAATTTTGCTTTAACTTGTATCACATCTTTTAATATCACCTTAATATAATTTTATACTTTATTTCAGTTGCCTTTGCTTATTTCAGTCAACCCTACGGTTTGAGATTTTTTCCTCATATTATATACACATGGACACATAGAGCTAGTTAATTTTAAACTGTTTAGTTTATTTTTTATTTTCCCTTGTTTAAAATTTCAAGGGGGAAGGAAGATACTGGAATAGTGTGAGGCAGCATTATTTCTCTTAGCTTGGCTACCCAGAACTCAGACAGCGGGAATATCACATCACCCTGAGGCTTAGAGTGAAAAATCTTTAGACTGGAGGGGCAATCTGCTGTAGCTGAACCACACACTGCTTAATTTATTAATTAGATTAAAAAATTAAAAACCCTTTCCGCTGGAGTTTATCAATCATCCACAATCCAGGAATTATCTTGGGACTCAATGTGGTGGAGCCTATGAAACTGAAACCCAGATTCATGAGTTTTCAGCTAGTTCTGCATGGGCCTGTCTGAGCCTAGCAATCCTGTGAACAGTTAGAAACTGGGAGAATTTGCCTGGGGAACACAGATAAAAGAGGCTGCTCTCTCCCCAACTCTGCAAGTCCTGAAGCTTGCAGGGACTGACAGGGCAGGCCACAATGGGTTGGAAGGTTGGAAGAGGGTGTGAGCTCGTCTTTCTCTTGGCTCACCTGGCCAGCCAATTCAGCACCACTATGTTTCCAGGGCACACTTGGGTCAGCACTTGGGGGTCCTGGCACCAACCTGGTCCCTGACTCCCTCCCCAGTCTGGTATCCATCAACCCACTGGTCCTGGCAGAACTGGCATCATTCTGTCACTAAACAGGGTCCTTCAGCTCCCCAGTCCCCAGTCTCCTAACCCCTACCTAGCCCCCCAACCTGGCCCATCATTTGAAGCTATGTAGCTGGCCTGCACTTGATTCAGAATAGTTGTCTGTGACTGGCACACAGATCCTGGTGCCCAGACCTCAGGACTGACTGGCAGAGAAGTAGTGCCTAATTGGGAATTCATAAGAGTAGGGTGGAGAGATGGAGTTTGGAGACTAAGTCAGAGGCCAGGAATTGTGAGGTCTGCAATATACTTAGGGACTAAGAACAGGCTCCTATGATACATTAGTGGAACTCAAAGGAGATTCCTGTGATGTAGTCTTCCAATGTTGGCTGTCAATTGCTGGGCCCCAGAGGAGCACTGATGCATAATCTCCAGACCAATTGGCACACAGCAAAGAGACCAGAGCATACCTAGCCTTCACCCTACCGCCAGGGATTCTGCTTCTAGGACTAACCCTCCCACCCTAGGAACCCTCACCATCATGAGGGTGGATCTGCCAAACTCCAGACAACTCCACATTTCTGCTGAGAAGGGAGGCTGAGAAACTATTGAACTTTAATGGAAATAATTGTTCAATTTTCCATTGAGATCCTTTGTTTTTCTCTCTCATATCTTACCATTTAAAAAAAAACAAATATTTTCCATGCATCAGTTTATTGAGGATTGGAATGTTTGAATAGTATATTACAGCTTTGTTGTATATTCTTTCATTTTCTAATATATATATATATATATATATATATATATATCACTTATCTGTTTCCCTAGATTTTCTTTCTTTTCTCCTGCTAACAGCCAACCTCTATTAATTACTCTTTAACTCTTCCTATATTTTTCCTTCTATCTTCTCTCCTCCTTCCTCATAAACATCACATCCTTTACTACTTTTCTCTCTTTTCCCATCATCTGAAATTATAAAAACTTTTGCAAACATACTGTTTATATTATAGAAAATAATTGAACACATCATTTCTGTTTATTATGACAAAACTGTAGACACCTTAATAGAAGCTATTTGGTTTAATGCTGTATATTGTTTTCATTTGGGTGCTATAAATATTGGTTTCCTCCTTAAAGGTGAGGTACTAGAAGCCTTCAGGGTTACTATTATTCTACAGGGTAGAAACTGAACTGCCTCAGATTCATACTGTTAGATGGGAAGACACACAAAGAACATGAAAAAGTAAGGGAAAAAATTTCTCCAAACAAACCAGGATGTTCCAATAATAGAAGCCATTGATAACACAGTAGAAGAAATGACAGAGGAGTTTAGAATGTACATAGTTAAATTGATCCATAATGTAAAGGATGATGTAAGGAGTGATATCTGAGATAGAATTCAGGAGGTGAAAGATTACTTCAATAAAGAGGCAGAGATTGATTCTGAAAATAAATCAAGAAGAAATCCTCAAAATGAAGGAATCAATAAACCAAAATAAAAATTCAAAGGAAAGCATCACCAACAGACTAGACCACTTGGAAGACAGAATCTCAAGCAATGAAGACAAAACTTATAATATTGAAATTAAAGTTGACGATGGAGTAACAATGTTAAAAACCCTGAACAGAACTTCCAAGAATTATGGGATAATATGAAAAGACCAAATTTAAGTGTTATCAGAATAGATGAAGGAGCAGAGATATAAACCAAAGAAATGCACAATCTTTTCAATGATATAATAGCATGAAAGTTCCCAAACCTGAAGAATGTAATGGAAAATCAAATACAAGAGGCTTACAGGACCCCAAGTGTGCAAAATTACAGCAGACCCATACCAAGACACATTATAATAAGAATTACTAACACAGAGAATAAAGATAAAATCTTAAAGGCTGTGAGAGAAAAAAAAATCAAATTATGTATAAGGGGAAATCAATTTGGACCTCAGATGATTGCTCAGTCAAGACTCTCAAAGCTAGGAGGTCTTAGAATAAAATATACCAAGCTCTGAAAGAAAATGGGTGCCAGCCAAGAATCCTATATACAGCAAAACTGAGATTCATATTTGAGAATGACATAAAAACCTTCAATGATAAAGAAAAGTTAAAAGAATTCACAACTAAAAAGCTGGCATTCTAGAAAATTTTCAACAAAATATTCCATGAATATGAAATTAAAAAAGTGAAAGCCAGCAAAGGGAGGAACTACACTAAAGGAGTAGTCAATCATTGGAGAAAACAATTCAAATTAACAACAACAAAAATGACTGGGAATACAAATCATATCTCAGTAATAACCTTGAATGTTAATTGCCTAAACTCATTATTCAAAAGACATAGACTGCCAGATTAGATTAAAAAATAAGAACCAACAATAAACTATCTCCAAGAGACTCACCTCATAGGCAAAGAAATCCACAGACTGAAGGTGAAAGAATGGGAAAAAACATTTATGTGGATCTTGTAAACAAATAAGCATTTCAATCCTCATGTCAGATAAAATTAATCATAAGGGACAAAGAAGAACATTCCATACTGCTTAAGGGAATTATACATCAGCAAGACATAACAATCATAAATAATTATGCCCCAAACAATGGAGCATCTATGTACGTGAAACAAACTCTTCTCAATTTTAAGAATCAAATAGATCACAACACAGTAATACTGGATGCCTTTAACACACCTCTATAACTACCGGATAGATCCTCCAAACAAAAACTAAACAAAGAAACTATATAACTAAATAATATAATCAAAATTTAGACTTAACAGACATATATAGAATATTCCATCCATCAATGAGTGAATATGCTTTCTTTTCAGCATCACACAGATCCTTCTCTAAAATAGATCATATCTTAGGCCACAAAGCAACTTATAACAAATACAAAATTTAAAAAGTAGAGATGGTACCCTGTATTCTATCAGACCATAATGGAATGAAATTAGAAATCAATGATATAATAAGAAATAGAAGGTACTCTAACACCTGGAGACTAAATAATATGCTTTTGAATGATGAATGGATAGCAGAGGAAATCAGGGATAAAACAAAAAAATACTTAGAGGTAAATAAGAATACTGATAAAAAAAATCAAAGTCTCTGGGATACTATGAAGGCAATGCTGAGGAAAGTTTATTGCATTGAGCTCATTCATTAAAAGAGTAGACAGTCAAGGAATAAATGACATTATACTACATCAGAAAGCCCTAGAAAAAGAGGAACAAATCAACACTGAAAGTAGTAGAAGACAGAAGATAATTAAAATCAGGGCTGAAATAAATTAAATTGAAACAAACAATTCAAAAAACTGCCAAACCAAAATGTTGGTTCTTTGAAAAAACTAAATAAAATTGATAAACCCTTAGCCATGCTAATGAAGAGAAGGAGAGAGAAAACACAAATTGCTAAAATTCACAATGAAAAAGGAAGTATCATGATGGACACTAGTGAAATACAGAAGATAATCAGAAACTACTTTGAAAATTTATACGCCAATAAAATAGAAAATCTTGAAGACATAGACAAATTTCTAGAGACGTATGACTTACCCAAACTGAATCAGGAGGACATGCACAATTTAAATAGATCAATTTCAAGCAATAAAATTGAAAGCACCATCAAAACCCTACCAATCAAGAAAGCCCAGGAGCAGATGGATTCTCAGCTGAGTTATAGAAGACCTTCAAAAATACTCCTCAAATTATTCTGTGAAAGAGAAAAGGAGGGAACCCTTCCAAACACATTCTATAAAGCTAGTATCACCCTGATACCAAAATAAGACAAATGACATGATTGTATATTTAGAAGATGAAAAAATTCCACCAGAAAACTTCTAGTACCAGTAAATGAATCCAGCAAAGTAGCAAGATATAAAATCAACACCCATAAATAAAACATGTTCAGTGATAAATCCACTGAAAGAGAAATTAGGAAAACCACTCCATTCACAATAGCCTCAAAAACAAAACAAAACAAAAAACCCAAAACAAAACAAAACAAACAAAAAATAATTTGGGAATCAATATGACAAAAGAGGTGAAAGACCTCTTCAATGAATACCACAGAACACTAAAGAAATTGAAGAAGAACTTAAAAGATGGAAAGATCTCCCATGCTCTTGGATAGACAGAATCGATATTGTCAAAATGGCTGTACCCAAAGTACTATACAGATTTAATGCAATTCCTATTAAAATTCCAATTATAGTATTCATAATATTACAATGCAATCATGAAATTCATTATTCAAGAGACCCAGAATAGTCAAAGCAATCCTTAGCAAGAAGAGTGGAGTAGGAAGCATCATAATATCAAAGCTTTTACTATACTACAGAGCCATAGTAACAAAAATGGCATGATATTGGCATGGCAAAAGACTTGTAGATCAATGGTACAGAATAGAAGGCACAGAGACAAACCCACATAAATATAGTTATCTCATACTAGAAAAAGGTTCCAAGAACATATGTTGGAGAAAAGATAGCATCTTGAACAAATGGTACTGAGAAAACTGGAAATCCATATGTAGCAAAATGAAATTAAACTCTTATCTCTCATCCTGCACAAAACTCAACTGTAAGTGGATCAAATGGAATGAAATTAGAAATGAACTAGAACAGGGACTCTGTACCTAACTGAAGGAAAAGTAGGCCCAAATCTTCATTGTGTCAGCTTAGGACCTGACTTCCTTTACAAGGCTGCTAAAGTATGAGAAGACAAATTAAAAAATCAATAAATGGGACTGGATTCTAACTAAAAAGCTTCTTCTCAGCAAAGTAAACAATCAATAATGTGACAAGGGAGCCTACAGAATTGGAGAAAATCTTTACCACACTCACTTAGAGCATTCATTTCCAGCATATTTAAAGAACTCAAAAAACTTAACACCAAAAAACCAAGTAATCCAATCAATAAATGGGATAAGAAACTTAACAGACACTTCACAGGAGAAGAAAGAAATATAATCATTCAACCAATATATAAAAAAATGTTCAACATCTCTAGCAATTAGAGAAACACAAATCAAAATACATTAAGATTTCATCTCACCCCAGTCAGAATGGCAATTTTCAAGATACAAATAACAATAAATGTTGGTAAGTCATACATTGCTGGTGTGACTATAAATTGGTGCAACCAATCTGTAAAGCAGTATGAATATTTCTCAGAGAAATTGAAATGAAACCACCATTTGACCCAGCTATCTCACTCCTTGGTTTATACCCAAAGGACTTAAAATCAATACTACAGTGAAGCAACCACATCAATGTTCATAGCAGATCAACTCACAATAACAAAGCTATGGAACCAACCTAGGTGTCCTTCAACAGATGAATGGATAAAGAAAATGTGGCACATATACCCAATGGAATATTATTCAGCCTTAAAGAAGAATGAAATGATGACATTTGCTAGAAAATGGATGGAGCTGGAGACTATCACACTAAATGAAATATGCCAGTCCCAAAAAAACAAAGGTTGAATGTTTTCTCTGATATGCATATGCTAATTTTAGAGGTTTATTTTTTATAAATTTGTAAGTGTTTTTGCTTTAATAAATGGTTTAATTTTATTTTCCAATTACATTTTCTAAATTTTTACTGTTGGCATAAAAGAATAGTTAATAAATTTTGATTGTTATTTTTGTAGCCAGCAATTTTTCTGACCTCATGTTATTTTAACAGTCCATTGTTTTTTGATTTTTCTGTGCAGATAATCATAGTCTGAAAATATTAAAAATTTATCCCTTCCCTTTGATTCTTTTTATTTTTTGTTTCTTTTCTTATCTGATTGCACTGACTGACAGAAATTTATAATGGCCACCTTGTTCTTGATCTATACTTAAGTGGTAATACTTCTCAAACTTTATTTTTAAGATGATAAAGGAGTAGATTTATTATGTTAAAGAAGTTCTTATCTATTCTTTTTTAAATAAAGTTTCATTTCTTATTAATAAGAGTTTTGTTATGAATCTATTCCATTTTTAAATTTCTAGAGATGATTACATATATTTTCATTCATATATGAATTTAGTGAATTTATTGATAGCATTTTTAGTCATTTCTATCATGGTCATGAAACATTAAAAAATAAATACAGGCCAGGCATGGTGACGCACACCTGGAACCCCAGTGGCTCAAGACTGAGGTAGGAGGATCTCGAGTTCAAAGCCAGTCTCAGCAACTCAGTGAGATCCTGTCTCTAAATAAATAAAATACAACATAAGGCTGGGGATGTGGCTCAGTGGTTGAATGCCCCTGAGTTCAATCATCCCTGGTACCCCAAAATAATAAATAAGTAAGTAAATAAATAAATAAATACAATATCAGATTGGACTTGTAGTGTTTGTGAAAGAAATTTATATGTGTTTCTAAGTAAAATATGTTTATACATTTTTAATTTTTGTCTTGGTTTAATATCAGTTATAGTGATAGCATAAAATGAGTTGATATAGCTTTTAAATCTTCCCTATTGTTTGGAAAAGTTGTACAATATAAAAATTATTTCTTGAATATTTGTAACTCTTACCTATAAAACCATCTTGTGTTGCCTTGGGGGAAATAAATTTTAAATTATTGATGATTTTAGGTTTTTTATTTCTCCTTGAGTCAATTTTGGTAATGCATATATAAAAAAATCTGATCATTGATATAGTTTAAGAACATTTTTAGTGCATTTTCTTGTGCTTAGAAATAATTTTGCTGTATTTGTGCTTCTTTTTTGTTCCTCACATTATTATTTTCATTTTCTTTTCTATTTAAAAATTTGTAAGTAAAAAAGATTATTATTATTTAAAGTATTCTTCATTTTAAAAATCATTTTTTCCTACTTTTGGAACTATTCATTTTCTTTCCACTTTTTTTACTGTTAAGCTTAATGTTCAGTTCATTTATTTTTATTAATGAGTGCTATTTAAAACTATTTACTATAATAATTACTCTCTGAAAGATATTATGGTTGTACCCTAAGCATTTTGATATTAAATGATTTTGTTTTTATTTATTTATGTATATTCTGTAATTTTCTTGTAATACCCTTTGTAAACTTTGGATTGTTTAGAGGCATTCTTTTTAGTTTCTAAATATAGACACAATTTTTTGTTATTCATTCCTAATTTTGCCATATTGTGCTTAGAATATGTGCTTTGTATTATGTTAAAAGTGCAGTTTGGAATTAGTTGAGATTGTCTAGTTGAGGGGATTGGTGGTCAAATTAATAAATTTTCCACTTTTTTTAATTGGGTAGAATGTTTTCTGTGCATCTGTTAGATTTTAAGCTTGCTTTTTAAAATTGTGTCAAAGCCTCTGTAGCCTTATCACTTTTTGTCTGTTTTATCTGTTTATTTTCTGAGTGAGATATTATAAAATTTTCCCCATTTATTTATCAATGTGTTGATTTCCTCAGTGCTATAATGTCGGTTGTTGTTTTATATATCTCAAAAACTATCATATGAAGTTATTGCTATTATAGTCTTTGTTAAAAATTTTTTTTATGAAATAGAACATGAAATATCCTTTTTCCTTTTACTTGTCTCTATTTTATCTGATATTTTCATGGTTACATCAGCTTTTGTTGATAATTACTTGACATGTTTTAAAATTTCCTCAGTTTTTTCTATGTCATCCTATTTTAGGTATATTTCCTGTTAACAGAATCTAGCAAATTTTTCTTATGTTTCTTACATAGAGATAAAAAAATTCTCTCTTTGTTAGGACATCTAAGAAATTTTGGCTTTTAATCTGCGAGTTCAACCCATTATTGTATTTATCTTATTGTGTTAAGAGATTATTTTGACTTTTTTTCTGCCCCTGGTTTTGTTCTATTTTTGCCTCCTGGCATCAGGTGGGCCATTGGTGTTGCCAGTAATGTCCACAGTGGAAGCTGCAGCTGCTCCTCATTCTTTTAAAATCTGCATTACATTTGCCTTATTTTTTAAAAAATATTTTATTAGTGAATTGTAGTTCATTTTGACATAATCATATATGCATTGAATACAATTTGCTCCATTTCAGTTTCCAGTACTCCCGCCCCCCGCACTCCCCTGTTTGTGCCCCTTCCTCTATACTACTGGTCTTCCTTTTATTTATTTATAGTTTTTAAATTGCTGCCTTATAGATATAAAGGTGAAATTTACTGTGGCACATTGGGATATATATTATATAATATAAATTAATACAATATAAATATATTTATAAATAAATGTTAACATAATAATATATGTATGTACTATTACTATTATACCATATATATATATATATATACTATTATATATATGGTATATTTTGGCCAATTCATTCTGTAGATCCTTTATTTTCCTGTCCCTTTCTTCTTCCTCTCACTCTATATTTTCCTTCTTTAAAAAAAAATCTTTTTTTAAAATTTTCTTTTGGATTAATAAAGGTTTCTTTATTTTTTAGATTTTCCCTACTGGTTCAGAAAAGATGTTGCATTTCTTTCTTTCTTTCTCATTTTAGTTATAAATGGACACAATACATTTATTTAGTTAGTTATTTTTATGGGTGCTGAGGATAGAAACCAGTGCCTTACATTTGCTCAGCAAGCACTCTTTCTATTATAATAATGGTTGTCTTTTATTTTTTGCTTAAATATTCAAATTAATGTTTTCTTAATCAAATATAAAGTTAAACTTCTATCCTTTTGTCAAATTTTCTTCATTCATAATCACTAGACTCATTTCTATTTTCAAATGCTTTAGGTCTGTCCATGTGAAAACACACTAATAAATGTTTTCTCCTTTATTTCCTTCTCCCTTTTCTTCTCTTCCTCTTGTTTTCTCCTTCTTTTCTTCTCTTTTACTTCTGTGTAGTCAACACTTAGACTTACTATAATGTTTTGTTAGCTTATTAAATGTTTCTTGATTTTTAATGCCCCTTTGAGCTTTTTTTCCCACTGAAGTATGTTCTTTTAATATTTCTTTCATCAACTGTGTTTAATGACTTTCTGAATTTTTAAATATATGTAAAGGGCTTCTTTTTATTCTCATTTGTAAATGATAATTTGATTGTATCACATAGGTTTCTAGTAATTTTCCTTTAGTTCATTGATGATATTGTTCTATTGTCTTCTGTCACATATTATTGCTAATGAGAAGTCTTGTGTTAACATGAGTTCTTGTGGATGCTCTGTTTCTCTACTAGTCTATGATTTTCTTTTTATGTCTGTCAATTTACTGTGGGGAGTATTGGCACCTGAGTGAGTGTGTGTGTGTGTGTGTGTGTGTGTGTGTGTCTGATTTAAAGTCATCTAATTTTAGCTCTTAGTGAATCATTTTGATCTGAGGACTTAAGTCTCTTTTCTTCTGGAATGTTACCAGTTATTATATTATCTGACATTTGTTCTCTGAATTCTCTCATCATATTCATATTACATTTGGTCTCCTTCTTCTGTTAAATTTCTCTTAATTTCTGCTTTTATTTCTCTTCCATATTAAAAAAAAACTTTTCTCTGTGTAGTATTTGATATACTTAGTTTTAACTTCCAATTCACTATTTAACTGTGATGAATATATATTTGGCTTATTTATTGAACCATGTGTAGTATAGATACAATTTAAATCTTAGTAACTAGCTTTCATTTTCAAGATCTCAGCTTGTTTCTTTTTCATATTTGTTGTTCTTTTAAAAAAAATCTTTATATACAATTAAAATAAATCTTTTTAAAGATAGCATACTCTTTATTTTCAATGAAGGAATCCATGACCTGTCAGAATTCCAGCTTTTATTATTGTTTTCTTTACCACATGCCATATGCTTTATTAGCTGGCTTACCTTTCTAAAATTTTAATACTTCTTTAATACTTTAAGTTAGATTCTTGTTACCTCTTATTTTATTTTTCCTTTCAGTACTTGGAATTAAACCCAGAGGTGCTCTACCACTGAGCTATATCCCCACCCCAGTTTTTGCGACAAGACCTTATTAAGTTGCAGAGGCTGGCCTCAAACTTGTAATCCTTCTGTGGGAGGCTTCCAAGTTGGGATTATTGGAGTGATTTATCAGGCCCAGCTTGTTTCCTTTTATCCTATCAAAGTTACTAATGATCTACATTTTGCAAAATACATTGTCAGTTCTTCATCCAGAACTTTCTTAGTAGTTTCCAGGGCATTTGTTTATTATTCTTTCCATCTTGAAGTACTTTCTTACCTTGAGTTCTATGAGACCCCGCTTCCTCATTCAGCTTCTTTCCCCCTGCTCTCTCTTCTCTATGTACTTCCCCTAGATATTTACCTACTTCTAAATGTCTAAAACTGATGTTTTTCATTCTAATCCTTAGCTCTCTATCTTTATATGTACCTTTGGTGATGTAATTAAGTCCAATGATTTTAAATGTTATTTGCTGTCTGGTCTATTATGTTCTTGATTTTTCTTTAAATCTTCAGACTCAAATTTTTGTCTTTTCATTTACAGTATGTGCTTGGATAGGGAATATGGTGCTGAGTAGAACTTGATTTTTGGAGTTGTGCAAGGTGTTGTTTTGAGGCCTTAACAATTGATGGCCAAATTAGTTGTCCTATCCCAAGCATTGCCCTTTTCTGAGCTTACATAAGGACATGACTATAAGGAGAAGGAAATTTAAGGTAGTCTTTAGAGGTGTGAGTAGTTGATTAAGAGTATATGGAGGAGGAAGAGGTAGTAGTACTTTATTTTCTGAAGGCAAAAGAGAACTTCCAGATTTGCTTATAAAGATTGGGGGAGTCTCTGGGACAGGATATGTGGCAACCAATCCTCTGGTTGAATGTCTGTTTGGTGGATTTGTTGGTTTGTTTTTTACCTATCTAACAAAAGAAAAATAAAATTGGAGAAATAGTATTGCTTAGTGTCCTTTTTTATGTGATGGGGATACCTGAAATTTACAAGGGTCAAGTGGGCATTGTAAAGGCATTCAGGCTTGAGCCTTCAGGCTGGTACCTCACTCAAATGGGTAGCCTACTTGGTAAGGGCACCTCTATAGTGCAGGCTATGAAGTATGTTGTTGGGGAGGGTGTTGAGGCCCTCTGCAGTGGAGATTTCAGAACTGGTTAAGCTCTTGTAAATTCCTTCAAAAGAACTCAAACATGTATTCCACCAGATATGTGGGTGGCTGCCATGGATGACATCAATAGGAAGTCAGTCTTAAGTCCTCAGGAAAAAAGATCCTTAACTAAGAGAAAAGGGAAATTTTATGTCCCAGATACATCCTCTAAGCCTCAACTCAGTTGGAACTATAACAACAGGAGAGTGAGAAGGAAAGAGAATAAAACTGGGCCTTCTCTTTATTCTGAGTCAGTAAGCCTAAGAATAGTTGCTAAGAGAGCAGAATGTATAAAGGAGGGGGGATGAGTGTTCTTAATAATTGAAAGTGACTAGAAAATTATGGTTCTAAGAAATCATTAATGGACAGAAAAGAGAGATGTGTCACAGAACATGATTGAAGCCTGGTAAGTTCAACTATTCAATAAATTAATCATAAATGTCCAATGTATCTAGAACCTTAATATATGCATAACTGAACATTATCATAAGCTGTAAACCTTCCTGTTTCTCCTTGATCAGTAAATGATCCCATTTGTCTAGTTGTTTAGGCCCCAAACCTAGGAGAAAACCTTGGATAACTCTTAAGTCCATATTGAATGTAATAGCAGACTTCTTAGCTCATCCCATTCCCTGAATAAATGGAATCTGACCTCAGAAATCTTGGAATGGAACCTCTATTTGACCCAGTTACCCCACTTCTTGGTTTGTACCCAAAGGACTTCAAAGTAGCATACTGCAGTGGCACAGCCACTTCAATGTTTATAGCAGCTCAATTCACAACAGCCAAGCTATGTAACCAACATAGATGCCCTTTAATAGATGAATGTATAAAGAAAATGTGCATAAATACACAATGGAACATTATTCAGCCATAAAGATGAATCAAATTTTATGTCATTTGCCAATAAATGAATGGAACTGGAGACTATTAGACTAAGTGAAATAGGCCAATCCCAAAAAACCAAAGGCTGAATATTCTTTCTGATATATGGATGCTAACACTCAATAAGGGGTTGAGGAGAGGAAAGAATACAAGTTCACTTGGTTATAAAAAGGGGAATGGAGGAAAGGGATGGGGAATGGGAATAAGAAAGACAGTAGAATAAATTGGACATAACTTTCTTATGTTCATATACGATTACATGACCAGTGTAATTCCACAAGATTGGGAATTTATAATCTAAGTATGTATAATACATCAAAATACATTCTACTATCATGTATAACTAAAAAGAACAAATAAAAAAAATTTAAAAAGAATATGCACAGGAAAAAAATAAATGGAATCTGAAGGCTTCTATCCACTTCCATTCTGACCACTTTTCTCCTTGCCCTACTCACCTTCAGTTTTAGGCCACTTACTAGGTCTTCCTTCTTCCTCTCCACCCTTATCAGTCTACACTCCATTTAATCCACTCCAGAAATAGACACTGATCTTTTAAATGATAAAGAAGACCCTATCACTTCCCTTTTCAAACCCTCAATTATGTCACATCACAACTAGAATAAAACTGCAGTTTTTACCAAGGACTGCAAGGTTCTACATGGTATAGCTCTCATACCTCTGGCCCAATCTGCTATTGCTCTGCCTCCTTTCTAATCTGACTGGCCATTTTATATCTATATAGCAACAGCATTATTCTTGTGTCTGGAGTCCACTTTTTGCCCTTCCTACATCATATTTTTCTAGTTTGATCTGTTACTCTTCTGATTTTTCTTCAGAATATTTATTTGACATTTATTATATGCTTATTTGCTATTATTTGCCTGTTTTTAATCTCAAAATATAAATTCCTGAGCCCAGGGGTTTTGTCTTGTTCGCTGCTATATTCCAGTGCTCAGGATAATTACTGGTATAGAATATTTGTATATTGGTTCAGAGTGTTAATAGCATTGACGATTTTTAAATTTGTCTTGGGGTTGGAATTTTCTAATTTGTTGAGATGTGTGAATTGTCGTTAATATGGTACTGGATTTCTTCATAGATTCCATAATGTTTTGCAGTTTCTTATTCCTTGGGAGTTATCTTTGTGGATGGTTTTGTTATATATATACCCTGACTATAGATTACTTCTTGTGGGGAATTTCATGGTTTTTGCCACCCTAGCTCCTTGGTACCACATTGTTGAACTAGATCTTAGCTATTTTGACTTGGAATATGCACTCTGCATGGAAATACACTCCCAGCAGGGTTCAGTACTCTGGGAAGATCTAGGTCTGAACTCTGTGTGGGAAGCTCTGTTTTCATTCCTGAGAGGACAGGTGATTATATTTTGATTTTTGTTCAGGTCATATGTTTTCTGTTCTCAGCTTCACTCAGAACAGTGTAATTCCAATTCTCTGATGTGTTGGCTACCATTTTGGAACAGGTCTTGAAAGTCTAGCTGTGTTGTTGAGGCAAAGTTTCTACATCAGTTTCCTCATCCTTTCAACTTTTCTAACAAGAACTTAACTTTTAACTTCTTCTCACAGTGTATTTTTTTATTCAGGTTTTGCATCTTGGAAATCATTCTACCCTCCAGTTTTATGCTTGAGCTTGGCTGTGTTTTTTTTTTTTTTAAATATCATTTCCTTTATTTTTTTTTTATTGGTTGTTCAAAACATTATAAAGCTCTTGACATATCATATTTCATACATTAGATTCAAGTTGGTTATGAACTCCCTGTTTTATTTAAAAAAAGCCAAGACTATGCCAGCAAAAAAGAAGGTGGCATGGTCCCCGTTACTTTGGCCTACATTTTTTCTGCCTCTCAGCTACTTAGGTCATGGATTTTTACATCTGTTTCCTTCCATCCTCTCTGATTTCTCAGTCAAAAAGGCTACTTATTCATTCAGTTTGGATTCTGCCTTGTAATTTCTAGCTGCAAGACCTGTAATCCCTATGCTGACATAAAGTGGGCCTTTGCTCCTATTCCCAATTATAGGGCCTGCACTCAAACATGAACATCTGGAGTTTCTACCTCATCCTTGGGTCTGAACAATATACTCTGTAATTTTATCTGTATAGTGACAATACTTAACTGAACAGTTTCTTTGCTCAGAACTCAGGAAGGGTCTGTGTTTGGGAACTTCAGAGGGACACTAGCTCATTCTATGTTAACAGCTCCAATTCTCTTCCCTCAAATACCAATTCCTCTGTCATAACATTGAACTCACTAAAATGCTATTATTATGAAAATTATATTCAGAATACGCTTAGATGTAAATAGAGGTGGTTATTTAAACATATTTGCAATCCTATTCAGAGTGATCCAGATATGAAATTTTACCCAAAATTTAGATAAAGTGAGATGCTTTTGAAACTCTAGATCTGAATTCTTTCATGGAGAAATAGGCTGGAGTGGAGTAGCAGCAACCTCTTCAGACACCACCTGACCTCCCAGTTCTTCACTGTTTTTAGGAGACTTACCTCTCCTCACTCATTTACAGTAACTGCTTAGGCTCTGTCAGCATCCAGACTTTTTAATCTTGATGGTAACTTTGAGTTTTAATATTAACGTGATATAAAGTCAGTTTGAGGCATCCTTGGGAATATTGTGATTGCTTAAAATTCATTTCTATTCTGGGTATGAGAACCAGTTTTGCATCCTGGAAAGCTAAGACATAGTGTCTTAGTTAAGAATGGTTTCATAAATTCTATACTAAATATCTCCATTGTCGGTGTTTGATCTTGTTTAAGTATTGCATCACTGTTGGCATTTGAAAAATTGTATTAATAACTGAAATAATGGTAAAACCTATAGTTTTGAATCAAAATCGTGGTGTTACAGTAAAGCTGTAGGCCCTTTTTGTAATATGAAAGCAAATAAATGAATATGAGAAACGTGAATCTCAATATTTTGGCATTCAGAAATAGAACCATCTAGGCTAAGGAGAAGTCTCCACATAGGACCAGCTGAGAACAAAAACTTACTTGTAATTCTCTGTGAAATTGCTAAAATAAAACAAAACAAAAGAAAACAAAAAGAAGTCCATTTATTTTTTCTTAAATGATAACACCATAGTATTGTCTAATATATTTTACTGTTCTTTTTCTTTTTGTGGTAGAATACTTGGGATGGCATTAGAAGAAGCATCCCAAACAACCCTATAGATAAGCAGCAGTTCAACCTTAGATGTAAGATTAAGCAGTGATATGATGATTAAGTTAAAAGTAAGATTTCCTATAGGGCCTTCTTTATTTATTGGACTTAAATAATTTTGGGGTATAGTATTTTTAAAGACCATTGGATCTGTTTCCTTCGTATAAGACTGTAATCTTTTAGGGAAAAGGCCTCTCTCCATCTAAACATCATTGTGGACTTTATATCTATCTATCTCAAAAATTCTGCCTATCTCTATTGTTTCAGAATATTCTTCAGGGTTTTTTTGTCAAAAATACTAGGTTAGTCCTTCTTTAAACCAGAATATTTTTAAAAAATCATCTACAATGTAGGGTATAGATTCTTAAATAACTTACAGTGTAGGGTAATAAGAATCAGAGAGAAGTGAAATGAAGAGGACCAAAGAGAACCAAAGTAGAGAAACAGATGTAATACTTACCTAAGGGTGCCCATTGTGGACCTAAAAAACCAAATTAAATATCAGTGATTGTACAAAAGGAAGAATGTTCTTTTGGAGAGGCATATTTGTATATGGGGAAATATTGGTAGTTACACAGTGCTGTGTTTGAATTATGTTTCTATAATTGTATATATTTTATTGATTGTTTTTAGTTATTCATAGCATCAGGATTCATTTTGACATAATTATAAAAGCATGGAATAAAATTTGTTCTAATATTGTCCCAGACTTAGTCTTTCCCTCCCTGTCTCCCTCTACTCTACTGATATTTATGTTATTTAGTTGATTTTCCATTTTTAGAAATTAGTGTCTTGTGATGAACATGATGATGAATTCACTAGGGCATATTTATATATGTACATAGGAAAGTTAGGTCAGATTCATTCCATTGTCTATGACTATATTTAGAGCAAATATTTTTCCTCAATTTCTTATCCTTTACAAAGAGATTAATGGATTTACTGTAAGGATTAATTGGGGGTAATGTAATTAAGGCACCTATATATTTCTTTCAGGAAGTTCAAGGTAAATATATGTTTGAAATTAAGTAAATGTAAGCTTCCTTCACAGGTGGATGAGCAAAGGCAAAGGAAATTGGAAGTCACGTGTCTCAGGTTACTGCACACAGGTTAGAGATGATGGGGCAGAGACAGGTCCCTAGGCCTTGCAGACAACAACAACAACAACATAAAATGGTAGAAAAACAAACAGAACTTACCAGTGGATGTTGAAGATTGACCACCTGAAAAACAAAGAAGTATCTTAGCAACTTTTTTCTCTCCTACTCTTTTGTTCTTTCTATTTAGAGAGTTCCTTCTTGGTAGGTCATTCTAAAAATAGGAAAAGTTTCCCTTTAGTATTTATTTACTTTAAATGTGAATCAGCAGAGCTTGAGCTTTCCTATATATACAAAATGCATCAATTTCTATGTATATCATATGTAACTTGATGGAATTTTGATAATGGGAAGGTAAATGGTTAAAATAGAATGTACCCCAAGCCTAGAAATCCTAGAACTGCCAGGGAAAGGCGATATTTTGGGACCCCACAGTGTTGGAAAAATGGAGTTACTGAGGGCAGATGGGGTTGGTACAGCTGGTAAGTAGAACAGAGGAAATTGCTATCTTCATTTTCTTTCTTCCTATTCAATTTATGTTTTATTTTGTCAAGTTCATTGTAACATTATTTTAAACTGCTGAGAAAGTTTCCTCTCTGTACTTTATATTTTATATAAGTCAATATAGTTAATTTTTTCCTTAACATTATTAAAAATCTGAAAGAATTATGGGTAATTTGAAAGAAAGATATTAAGAAAATAGAAACTTTTAGCTCCTAAAATTCCAATATGATCAGGGAATTTTTCCTCATATATTTTGGAATTCAAATGTAGGACAGACCAAGCATGGCATTCAAATGATTCAATTATTCAAACTTCCCATCTCCTCTTTTGTCTCTTATCATTGTTCCTTGTTTGTGTCTTTTGTTGATAACTATATAACATTTTATATAACTTTGTAATTTTATTATATATAACTTTGTATTTTTTTTTGCTTTTCATATTTTTTGTAAATCAGTAGTTGTAACTTTCTAGTACATCATTTATGATTCAGATGCCTTTTGATAATAAGATAGCAAGGGGCCAAGATGTACCTGAATCCCGTTGTACCCCAAAGACTGTTGGACCCCACTAGAGGCCAATCAAGTCCTGTGGGAGAGAATTAACTGAACATACAGACTTACAGGTGGCATAAGGAGATGAGTCAGCTGAAAAGCAAGCAGAGATATTTCTTATTACCTACTTCTCATTTTCACTTTTACTAATTTTTTTCTATTGAGAAATTTTCTAGTGATATAAATGCTTGAAAAGGTTTTCTAATTGAAGAGATTTGAATTTTCTAGAAAATTAATAGTCAACTGGTGGAATTCTGGATATTGGAAAAGCAAAAGGCTAATATAACAGAAGTTTCAAGTTCCTTTGTTACAACTCAAGTTCCAATGGACACTGAAGGATTTTGATAAGTACACAGCAGAGAAACAGACAACTTAGTACTTGATTATACAGATGACCCAGCTTGAAAAAAGAAATATTATGTGTATAATTTTTCTGTAATGTATTTTTTCCTTCTGTATGGAAAGTTCCTATCACAGTCTTTAGAAGCATGGAGAAACTTTTTTCCCCTGATCTTTAGTTTTTATGTTCTTCAGTGAACATTCTAGAAATTTGGTTATAATAAAGTGGAGTTCTGTGCAATGGAAAAATAAGGGGTCAAAGAAACTGGAGTTTTAAGCCTTTGCATCCTAACATGGGTAGATAAATTTTGGCTCATGATCTATCCAACTCTGATGGAGTTCCATCATGAAGGGAAATAGTAAAACTTACAAGAGGATTCGGAACCTGAAAAAAAGAGAGAAATCAATATGGATAGGCTGGTGAAAGACAGTTTTCCTGCTAATCTTTTGAGAGGGAATAGTAATGGCAATGGAGGGACTAGCTTTCTCAATACAGGGGCATAGAGTGTTATGCTGAGGAATACACCTGCCAATCATGTCTTGTGGGGAATTGCCTCTTAGTCTCTCAGGAAAGGGAGATTTATTTCTTCCCTTTTATTTTCAGTGACTAAAAAAGCTTGAAATCCTGCAGGGGATTGGTATCTTCTTTAAATTATGCTGCCTACACCTTTCTTCTCCTTAAACTTCAACCATCAATACCAGTGTTTTCCCTCTCTTGTTGACAAGTCACTATAAACTTTGGATAGTTTCTTCTGATAACTATACTTTGGATTCATCATTGGGATTTGTGTTCTTCTTTGGGGGGAAGACACCAAAGAATAATGGCATAAGCAAAAGAGATGGAGGACTATAAATTTCCACATTGACAAGAAAGAAACAGGCAGAAAAGGGAAGGAACCCAGACCATGTAGGAAGCCAAAGATAACCATCATCTAAGAACAGGTGTGGAACTTACCCGAATTTGAATCTGGTGGAAAAACAGATGAGAATAAAGAGGAGAAATCAGTATCTGTAGAACCAAGACAACTCTGTTATCCATTTGATAGACTTAAAAAGAGTGATTGCAGACAGGCTGCAGGGTCTCTTAACCCTGTCTGTTAGCTCAGTGTCTGGGCTTAAGTGTGCACCTTTGTGCTTTGCAACCTTAGCTCTGCTTCTGTTGGTCTGAAACAGGAGAAATGGCTGTAGAGTGATAAAGTGAGACTTTATTCATACTTCTCCCTTTATTGAGGAATGATAAGTGCTTGGAATATTTCTGGAGGTTAATAATGTCTTATAAACCTGTACTTCTGTGTACTTTCATCATTCTCATTTTCTTTGAACTCTCTACCTAAACTTTTAGTCGATTGAAAACATCCCCGCCCCCTTTACTTGGCTTGTTAGGAACTAATAATTTTTTTAGTCCTCTTTTTTAAAAAAAAAATTTAAATTTTTTAAAAATTTTAATTAGTTACACATGACAGTACAATGACCTTGACATATCATACATTTGAATCAGATGGGATATAATTTCTCATTTTTCTGAGTGTACAGGTTGCAGAATCACATTGGTCATGCAGTCACATATGTACACACAGTAATAATGATGTCTCTTTTATTCTATTATCCTTCCTTTCCCCCCATCCCCTCCCCTCCCCTCCCATCACTTCTCTCTACCCAATCTAAGGTGATGCTATTCTTTTTCTTTCTTACAGCTTCAAACATGTATTTTGATTACCAATGAGGGTCTCCTTCCACCTTCCATGCAATTCCCCTTCTCCCTCCCATTCCCTCCCACCTCTCTTCCCTATCTACAGGTAATCTTCTTCCCATGCTCTTCCTCCCTACCCCATTTTGAGTCAGCCCCCTTATATCAGAGAAGATATTTGGCATTTGTTTTTCTGGGATTGGCTAACTTCACTTACCATAATCTGCTCTAATGCCATCCATTTCCCTACAAATGCCATGATCTTATTATTTTTTAGTGCTGAGTAATATTCCATTGTGTACATATACCACATTTTTAATCCATTTATCCATTGAAGCGCATCTAGGTAGAATCACTAATTTTTATTAAAAATTTTTAAATTTTATTTAGTTTACTTTTACTTTCTCCAAGTCACCTATTAATTCATAGGAAAGTTGGAAGTACTAAAAATAGCAATGTGATTTTCATTTATGTATTACTATATTTAAGTGTTTACATATAGGGGCAAAGGAGTCAAACTGGGGAGAAAAGAAGGGAGAGGTAGTCCATTTACCCATATAGATTCTCTGGCACAGAGTAACTCTTAGGATACACTGGCCACATGTTAACCCTTCCTTTTAGCCCCTGTTAGATCTCTTGAGGTAGACTGGCTCATTTTTGCCCCTATAAGAATTTTGAGAGCTTCTTAGGTGTTACATCTTGGGAATAATTAAGAATACTGACCACAGTAACCTTGATTTAGAGAAATACTTATTGATGACTTTTATTCACTTACAAAACGATATCCAGAACCAGAATTTAGGATAGAAAATATCCAGTTTAAATGGTCATAATGGTCATGATTGCAAGGGATGTTGCTTGTCCTTTTTATGGGTTGTTTTCCTAAATTATCTTGCAGGACAGTTTACAGCATCAGAGATCAACCGCATGTTTCTCTCTCTCTCTTTCTCTCATTCATGCCTTATACCCAGTGATCAGCCTAGTACTTGGTAGGAGCAGGAATACCTGGTAGGAGCTTAGCTATTTGAAGGAATGCTTGTTTGAATATACCCAATTTGCCTTCTGATAATTTCCTCCTGTTTGGCTTAAACTTAATGCCATCAATTTCTAGACTCAGAATTTCCCATGTTCTGTGAGTGGTTTTAACATCCTAGGTTTTGACCTGGTATTTCCCTAGCTAGTCATAACATGAACTTTCTCTTTACTCTTTTCCACATGTGTTTTGTGATTGCCTGATGCAGTCTAACTGTTGTCATATCCTGTTCCCTGAGGTGGGTTTTGTCTCTCTCTTTCTCTGTGCCCAGTTGAAGGGTATTTGGGACTAGAGGGCAGGAGAGGACCTGAGGAAGAAGGAAGGCTTTGGGGAAAAGACTGGGGAATCAGGGCATACTGGACTCTCAGTAGTATTTCCTCACAAACTTGCCTTAGAAAACTAACAAAATGTAAGTCTGTTTAAATTTTAGTCTTTCCTTCCTTTTACATTTCTTTTAACATTAAACAGATACATGAGGTGGGATGGAAAGGGAGAGAAAAGGGAAATTGCATGGTAATGGAGGGAGACCCTCATTGTTATACAAAATTACATATAAGAGGTTGTGAGGGGAATGGGAAAATAAACAAGGAGAGATATGAATTACAGTGGATGGGGTAGAGAGAGAAGATGGGAGGGGAGGGAGGGGGGATGGTAGAGGATAGGAAAGGTAGCAGAATACAACAGTTACTAATAGGGCATTATGTAAAAATGTGGATGTGTAACCGATGTGATTCTGCAATCTGTATTTGGGGTAAAATTGGGAGTTCATAACCAACTTGAATCTAATGTATGTAATATGATATGTCAAGAGCTTTATAATGTTTTGAACAACCAATAAAAAAAATTAAAAAAAAAAAAATGTGCTTTCGCCTGGCTCTCCTCTTTCCCCTCTTTGGCGGGTGGAGGAGGCCGAAGCGGTGCTGGGTGCGCTCCCCCTTCCTTCCCTCCGCGACTTTCCCCGGCCCTCTCGCGCTGCGCGGTCTCTCCGACGCAAGACTGTCCCGGCCCGGATATGGCTCGTGGACAGCAGAAGATTCAGTCTCAGCAAAAAAATGCCAAAAAGCAGGCTGGACAAAAGAAGAAACAAGGACACGACCAAAAGGCTGCTGCCAAAGCTGCCTTAATATATACCTGCACTGTCTGTAGGACACAAATGCCAGACCCTAAGACCTTCAAGCAGCACTTTGAAAGCAAGCATCCTAAGACTCCACTTCCTCCAGAATTGGCCGATGTTCAGGCATAAAGTTGTTTACAGGTGAATTCATGACACCTTTGACTCTTCTACTGTCTCAGACCTTAGGTAACAAACCTGCAGCTGCTTTTCTAACAAACTGTTGATCAGCAAAAATAAAGGGGCTACAGAAACACTCATTTTTATGCTGTTCCCTTTTGGGCTTCATGCAAAGACAATTCTGTGTAAATGTACAGTTGACTCTGATTTGGAAATCTGAAAATCAGTCCATCCTTGTTATAAAAATTTTTTTATAATTGTAATTATATTGATGTTCATATTGTGTAAAATAACTCATCTAATAAAGTAGTACTTTGATTTTACAACATCACAGGATAAATGGTTCTACAGATTCTGTTCTAACTTTCCTTATTTGCCTTATAAAAATCTAATGAATTCAGCAGCTAGAATTACAAACGCAACTTTTATCTCCCTTTCTCAGCTCAGTGCAGGTTCCTTAAACTAAAGCAGACTCATTCATTTAAATTGTGCATATAATTTTGTTGGCAGCTGATGATTTAGGTAAAGAATGACTTTATCTGCTGCCTTAGAATATTGTAGTTAAGTATCATGCCCCCAATGATCATTTCACATGTTTAGAATTGACAAATCTAAATTTCCTGTATGAATTGAATGGGTATAGCTACCAGTCAGGGGTACCCTGTAGAAAACTAATACATTTGTAAAAACAATTGGATTATCAGTGAGCCCTTCTAAAAAATAAGTTTCTGAACTATATGTCAAAACAAAAATAATCATTAGTCCTATTGTTTAATAGAAAATATGATGGAACAAATGTGAACTGGTAAAAAGATTTTTTTATAAATTATAGTGGATTTATTTGCAAATTGTTCAAGCTCTTTAATTTGAAATTGAAGCATAATTTTTGAAGGAGTTTTAGGAAGTTATTAATTATTTGGCCAATTTTATGAATGAATTTTTGCATTAACAGGAATTGGAATTATTTGTGATTGGTTAATTCCCAGAATCCTCTCTATTGAAACATTGAATTTAGGAATTAGCATTCTGGTTGTTCCTAAAATCAGACCATGTATTATAGTATGACTTCCATTCAAACTAGAAAAGTATTAAAATCAACCAGTATGCTCAATCTTGGGGATTAAGGATGGGAGGTGCTTTTGTTCAGTTGGATAAAGTAAATGCTACCCAGTTAAGGAAAACTCAACTTTAGTGTTCTTTTAATTTGCTTTTGTTGACTATTAACTTGTACAAATGAAACTGCTGTAACTCAGTTTAAATTTTAAAATTAACATAATAGGAAGAACACTAAAATATTTACTGCTAACTGCTTAGAGCCGCATATCTGATCCTGTGGACTACAAAATGCATTCCCTCCTTCTGCTGTAACTCATTGCTGCATTTGTTTTGTAGCTCCACATACTCTGCCCACCTTGTTTGTCTTCACTGTAAGTTTAAAATAAGATGTTTGCAAGGAAAAGCCCCAGTGCTGATAGTTTCTTAGCAACTCCTATTCTTAGACCCTTATTTTTAAAATACAGTTCTTTTGTTTCATGTATTTAATTTCCTAAGTTTCAGACTTAATGTTGTTTCCTAATATGTCAATTGCCAGAACATTAGTTCTACCTAATTTCTTGTGGTGGTTATTGTAGAAGTTCTGGTTAAATTACAATTTATAAGTTTTTGAAAAAAAAAATAAAATAAAAATGTGCTTTCTTTTTGTCATTTGTCTGTATGGTCTCTAATATTTCTGAGTAGACCCTTTATAAACTACAAAGCATTTCAGAACTAGAAAACTAGAAATCAATCTTTCTCTAGTGCTTTAGAAAATTCTATATTGTTATAGAAACCATCACGACTATTACTGGGGGAATTATCTTACTTTTTTTCCTCTGGAGAATTCTCAGCAGGTGGAAATGGGAAGCATTAAAATGTGTCTAAAAGTACTGTTCTTCTGGCAACAGACACACTTAAGACAGAGAATAGGCCCTGTAAACAGATCAAGGAATATCAGAGAGGGAAAAAAAAGAATAGACTAGAGACTTACCACCGGGTCCGGTATATTGTACTAAAAATAGAAAAAAAAAAGCTACTGTGGTTGTTGAACATAAAAACACATATACCATTGATATTTTCCAATCATTTTTCCAGGAATTATTAAATCTGAATATTCAGGATTCTATTTTCTATTGCTCTGGTGCTGTATATAACCTCTTCATAAGAACTAAACCTTCCTCTAGGAGTGTTGTAACCCTGTTTTAGTTAGACTGAAGGATAGTGATGTCATTTTTACTTTTAATTATAGGTATTAGATGCAAAATTCTTAATTGTATTCCTTTTTCTATGCACCCCCATATCATTCTTGCTTCATCTCTCATCTATTTCTACTTTGTCTTCTTGATCATTTCTTACATCCTCTCCCAGATTCTCTCTATTGAATTTTTGCTTTGGAAGCCTTCTAATGATTATTGACACATGATTACAATTGTTACCAGAAGAAATGGTATGCTGTTATGAATTTTAAGGCAATTGGATTTTCATTTTCTAAAGTATGATTGGTTATTTAGAAAGATGGCCAAAATACGGGGAAAATGAAAGGCTGAGAAACATGATTTTTAGCTCCTTTAACACAGAAATGTAAATGGTTGGAACCAAATTCCTTCATACATAGTAGGAAGTCACCAGGGATGAGTATACACACATACATGTACACATACACAGATATATATTATAAACACACACACACACACACACACACACACACACACTTACCAATAGGTCCTGGAGTTTGCACTAAAAAAGAAATCCAATTTGGCATATTAGTATAGTTATTTGTTTGAAGAGTATATTTTTATTAATTTTATTCTAGGAATGGAGCTTTGGGAGATAGTGTAGGGGAGAAGAAGTGATATCAGTTATGAAATTATTAGAGAACTAATCCAACTGTATTAGCTATAGAGCAAAAGGGATACATAGCATTTACTGCAATATTTTAGCCTGCAGTGAGGGATTTTTGTAGGATTCTTGTCAATATAGGAGACATTAGAGAAAGGTGAAACTACTTTTACTTCCTGTTAGTAACAGAAGATACTGATTTCTCAAGGGACCATCCTTGTACTAAAATCTTTATTTCTCACTAAGTAATATGAAGGTAGAAGGTAAAAGCACAGTTCCCTCTTCTCAAAGATTTCAGCTTTTAGGGGACTAATAAAGTGGTGACTACTGTTTAATTTACTTTACAATATGTGAGCAAAGGGTCAACAAAACTTTCAGCTTTTAATGAGAATTTGGCCTTGATTTTCTAGCTTTGATCCCATGGTGACATGATAAAGATTGGAAGACTGTGAAGACTTAGCAACATTATATAAGAATGATCCTTAATTGGCAAATTGCCTCCAGATTGGGAGAACTATAAATGCTTGCTAAGAAGCCAAGCCATAGCTTTGACTTCTTTCAGTGTAGTGGCTCACATATTTGGGCACATTCTTTATGGGATCCCTCCGTGTTATATATCTGGAGTTCTAATAGATCTTGGCTTTTAAGAGACCCATGGGGCTTCTAACCCAGGGAGCTCTCATACTTATTTGATGGGAGGTCAAAGAGAATAGTTCCCACTGTGAGGACTACTCTCATAGAAGACGTTTTGTTGATGCTGCCTTGCTGGCAAGCTGTGTTCCTCCTGTCTTAGGTCCTACTGAGTAGATTGGTACCAGATGAGGGCTATGATAACTTGTGAGTCTGCATGATAAGGTTAATCTACAAAGATCCCCCGACCTCTGAGGGCATCACAGTGTCTTTCTTTTCCATGGCTTCTCACTTAATGGTACTCATTATGGAAAATATTGCAAGTCTGATTCATAAGTATCAAATATTTAACTGAATTTTTTTCTGTAAAAATAGCTAGAAGATGATTTTCTAGACCTGTATAACCTGAGCTATGAGCAGTAGACAAGCTAGAAATTTAACTGTTTTGCAAAGTAATTTAATATTTGGGTTGACTTGTTAAAAAAATAAACATGTGCCCTGGGTTCTGCAATAGAACTTAGAATGCCTGCTTTATCAACATAAATCACTAAATCTTTGGATAGATGAAAACTTCAAATTCCATTTGGTTTCTTCAGTTTTTCTATGTATTTCTTTCCCCCTTCCCATTCTTAATTTGTGATTTCTTTACCCCTTTCCTTTTTTCCTTTTCTCAACTTCATTTATATTCAGTTACTCTTTTTCCTTCTCTCATCTACCAATTTGTTTGAACTTTCTTCTTTCAGTTTTTGTTCACCTTTTGTTCTTTTTATTTACTTACATTTTTAGTCTCTTCTTTTTACTTTTTATGTTCATCTTTCCCTCGTTTTCTCCTTCCTTAGACACTTTTCTTTTGAATTCTAATATTAGAAGTTCATTTTATTCTCTTATTAATCCACTATAACACTCAAAAATGATAGTGAAAAAAACCCTAAGAATTAGTAAAAATTCAGTCCTAATTTCGTTGTTAACCACACTAAATATGATACTTGCCTTACCCATTGTTTTTAGAATGTTGTATAGATTAAATACAATAATGCAAATGAGTATTAGAAAAACTGTAAGATATTATAGGAATTACCTAAAGAATGAGACAAGTATTGGACTCATATTCATTCTATTACATGAATATATAACAACCTCAAATCACATTTCTTTCATTTTATAATTCAAAATATTCTTAATTTATGATAGAAACACTATAATGCAGTGTGTGGAACAAACTATTTGTACATGGCCAGGTCTTAGTTTACAAACATGTAAATATGAACAATTGTATCTTGGAACCTAACAATTATTTATGCTTCTATGGAAAAATAGGGCAAATTGTTAAAAGTAGTGAAATAGAACCTCACATTCCTGAAGAGAGAATATCAGAGAAATTAGATGAAAGGAAACTTAAAATTGGCATTACTTTACAAAGTGAAGGTAATCTAATAAGAAAAAAAAATATTTGCATGGAAAGCAAGAAGTTTAGGTGCTATATTCTAGATCTTTATTACATATTGGCTCTAAAGAGCTAAATTATACAATTAAGTGGGCATAGGTCAGGAATGACCATACATTTTTTTCCAATTTGTATTTCAACTTCATAGTTAATATCTTTTTATTGCGGAACCTGGGCAAGTTCAACCTACAGGACTTCTGGGTGGGATAATGCTGCACCGGAAGCACTTGGTCTTTGAATCTGCAGGCATAAATCATTGACATGAAAATAGATGGCATTTAAGTATTGTAAAAGACCAAAAGGCATTATAATTGAGATTTAGACAACTTACCAATGGTTTTTTGAGAAAGTCCTGAAAGAAAAAAAGAAAAGAAGAAAGAAAGAAAATCAGGAGGTTCTTTCAGGCTCTGGAGACCATAGTTCTCATTTATATGCATTCCTTAGTAAGATCTGTACCACTAAACTCTAGGTCAGCTTCTGTTGAATAGTAGATTTTATTGCAGTCTCTTTCTATCTAATGCACCCACTGACAGTGTAGGTAGCAACAGTACTAAGTAGAAGTCATCCCTTGGTTCATTTAATTGTTGTAGGGGATTAGAAAAGTTCTTCTCAATATAAACTTCACTTCCTCTCTCCCATTATTTCACTTATTCTCATTTCTGTTTTTAGATGTCATTGTGTGATGTTCATAAGCCATTAGAAACCTTCTACAAAGGTTCATCTTCTATTTTATAGTTTGTGTGTATCAGTGAAATGTACACAGACTCACTAATAATGCCTTATTGGAGTGCCCAGGCAGAAGACACCGAAAAGTCCAAGAAAATGTGGACTCTAAACCTTTGAAATCCCAACGTGGAGACCAGAAAAATATCTCTGAGATACTGGAGAAAACTGAAATGTTCCCCAATGGAGAATCAGTCAGCAAACTTACTGATAGGTCCTGTAGCTCCAGCTGGGAGAGGAGAGACCAGTGTGGGGATGGCGGAGGTCGGGGGGATGGGGGAGAGAGAGAGAAAGGGAGAGAGAAATCATCATGTCTGTTTCACCATTGTGGAGGAAATAACTGTTCTCCAACACTGACTCTAGAAGGACTACCATTAATGGAAACTCTGGGGACATAAAAAATTTCTTGTATGATGAGCCTGGGGCAGGCCTCCTATTATACAATATAGGGGACATGTAAAATTGGAGGGCTCTCCTTGTATTCAATGATGATTGAAACCGTATAAAGGGTTGAGAAAGAATTATTCCATATTAATTTGTAATGCATGTTTTTCATTTACAGTTTTCTTTTTTCTCATTTAGAGACTTATTCTTTGAAAAAATATACCTTCACTTGCTGATGGGTCATTATGACTGCCTTCTCGAAGGATCTTTTCTTATTTTTATTTATTTTTTTCATGTTGACCTATGGGATTTGTGGTTATTTCACTTAATGCATGGCTTCTTGAAAACTGAGTATAAGTATATTGAGAAACATGGAGTCACGAAAGCAGAGAAGATCAAGCTTTAAGACCTTCTAGGTCAGATATCAAAGGGGCCAAAACGGAGAAATAGACTTGATACTTACGGATAGGTGCTGTGAATTGCACTGAAATAAAAAAAGGGTGGTGATGGAGAAAATCAATGTGGTTTGACATTAATAAAATTCTATGCAACCAATATTCTTTCTAAAAAAACTTAACCCAAGGGAGACAACTAATGCAGGTTTGCAGATAATTTTAGCAGGAACTTCATAGCCTTCCCACCAGATGAAGTCTTTCTACACCCATCTTAAATAAGTAATTTAAGTAATTCAAAAACAAAATAAAATATAAATAATGAAAATTAAATAAAATAAAAAATTAAATATAAATTACTTGTCTTTCCTTTGTCTTAAACTCAGTGACAGTTCAGGGCAATTTGTCTGATATCTTGGGCATCAGGTTATGTCAGGAAATTTGAACATAATCAAGAAACATGAGTGGGAAATCATGATATAGAAATGTAATCAGGTATAGAAATAGAAATCAGGTATAGAAATGGAAATAGGCCTAAATCCTAAGGCCAAAGAATGTAAGAATTAGGAAAAGAGGAGGAACTCACTTATAGGTCCAATAACTCCACCTAAAATATGGAAAAAACGAAGCAGAACTGATTAGCATAGTTCTTTAGCATAGGAAAATCTGAGACTCAGGTCTTTAACCTCAAGACTATTTGTACTCTACACCTGTACTTTACATTGAAATATTTTCTAAGAAAACATAAAACATGTAGACACTAGGAGCAATGTTTCCATTTTGTGGAAGAACAAATAAAATTCATAAGTGTTTCATTCTTCACTTTGGGGGACCCTAGTTGCTTCTGGAACCTAACAGCTGGGGCTGCAGGGATACAGTAGTCAGCATCCTTCCGTGACGGCTCTCTTGTTGGATCAGGCTTGCACTGGCTATTGTTTTCCTTCCGGCTGGGCTACTTTAAACTTTTTTTAGTAGAATCTGTGGCTTCATCTTTTGAATGAGGCAGTGGGAATTCCTGTCTTTGTCTGTGGAGTACCTCGATGTGCAGTACCTTTTTTATAGGAGGGGATAGTAACTACTAGATAGATTCAAAACATTCATAGAGGTAAAGGAATTAGGACACTAGATCCACATACAGTTCTCTACATCTCATAGGCTATATGTGCTTTTGTGATATTTCCCCAATGTTTGCCCTTTAAGTTGACTCAATTATTTTTCAATCATATTTTATGTGTATGAATACTAGAAGAAGAATAGACAAGGGTGTGATATGCCATGAGCCTCACCTTCAAATCTTTCTTTAGAACTTCAGGGTTACCCCTGCCCTAGTGACTCAAGGTCTGAACATACTTAGACACAATAGATGGAAGTATCTTAAAAGATTAACTAAACCCTGATTAGTTTTACCTTGTCACTGGCTTTAAGGCTACTATTCTATGTATAGAATCTGCAGGGATGAAAAGCTAGCTTAACTTGGACAAAGGGCACTAACTTTTTTTTCACTTTCTAAGTGGACAGGATTGAAATTTGAAGAGCTGTAATCTTCAAGTTTTTTTTTTTTTTTTTGCTGAGAATCTATAGAATGAAGAGTCTGATTAGTAGATCAGTGAAGAATGTTAAGCTGAGAGTCTACATCTCTAATAAATCCAAGGTGATGTCAATGTAAGTCCTTAGATCCACTTTAAGCAATAAGGTCATAAAAGGCTGATAGAATTTCCCCTCATTTATATGTCACTTTTCATTTGCCTTTTTTTTCTTTCCAAATCAACTGCCTTTCACCGAACCCTATTTTCTCCTTGTGCTTCTGCCAGAGATATTTTTTGTAATATCATTTAACATTCTATCTGGACCCCTCTTTCCAGGTGTATTCTTTGTTCATATTAGGGCATACACATTCCATATAACTGTCACTGACAGCTTAGGGACTCTTAGTCTGTGAGATGTGATTCACTGGATGCCATTGTATTCCATTCTTGAATGGAATGGCTACCACCAGTCCTCTTCCTCTGAGTGTTATTGGGACTTCAAACAGGAACCTTCCTTTTATTTGACCACATTTGTTCTTAACATTTTCCCCTTTTCTGATGAATCTCAATATTTTGGGAAAATCTTTCTGACAGTTGATTTATATAAGAACAGAGAATGAAAAATGAGAAAACTGACAATTTGTTTAGGAGGAAATAAAAACCGTCCAGGAATATGAATGTCTTACACAGTCTCACAATGTAGGTAAAGTAAAGCCTATAAGGATTAAGGCACAGAAAAGCAAAACTTACCAATGGGTTCTGAAGTAGCAGCTAAAATACAAACACAAAAATTAAGTTAAAGAGAGCATGATTGAAAGATGGTCATTTCAGGGAGTATCAGATCAAGCACATGTTAGGTTTACATGGAAAGGCAGCAAGAAGGCATCTGTATTTTTTGATTATACTCATGCAGTTATTTTCTTGTTCTCAATTTTTACTTTTGTTAAATCTGGATAAGCCATTTCATACAGCCCCCAGCATTTTCCTTATACCTTTTAGTAAATTAATTTAGTTTTTATTGTAGAGTTTCCACTATGCTAAAAACAATTTGTAACTTAGGGGATCTTGAAAGAAGCTTCAAGTTCCTCCTGCTGCTAAAGGAAAGAAAGGGAAAACAGTAAAATAGTAAGTTTTTCTCCTTTCCCCCTATTTATGTGTTTTCTCTTCACCACCCTCCCCCAGCCTTCCAATAGTTGGCATTTATAGAAGACGGAAAAGAAGAACTGAGTTATAATGTGGGAAACTTACTCAAATCTTGTTTAGCTGCTTTTAAACTTTTTGATTCGGCTATAATAAAAATTGACAAATATAATCTTACAGTTTAGAGCACAGTAGACATGGAGGGTAAATAGTCCCATTCCCTCCTCCCCAGGTGTAAAGTACAAATAGTCTTGAGGTTAGAGACCTGAGTCTCAGATTGCTATTCTCTAGCTCTGACTTTGGACAAGACACTAAATATTTTGATCATTAATTTTCTCATCTGTGCAATATAAATTCTATTCACTCTCTTATACTATGAAGTTTCATTAAAAATGAGTACTAATAGATGGAAAAATTCCTATCAGAAATGCTGTGGAGAGAAACATTCAGTGACTACAGAGTAGGACAGTGAAAGGTATTGAGAGGAAAAGCAGATTAAAAAAATAAGATTTAAGGCATCTTGCCAAAATTCTAAATATGTGTGTTTGGAATTGGGGTTACAGTTTCTATGGGTATTCTTCATGAGAACATAATTAGTTTTTTTAAAGTGAAGCAGCAACTCCTTCCTAAGATGTTTCTTTCTATCTCTGTTAATAACTACAATCTGGTAATTTCTGCTTCTATAATCATGC
Organism: Marmota monax; assembly: GCF_021218885.2. Taxonomy (NCBI): domain Eukaryota; kingdom Metazoa; phylum Chordata; class Mammalia; order Rodentia; family Sciuridae; genus Marmota; species Marmota monax. The sequence goes on along the minus strand of NW_026693003.1, from coordinate 131,725 downwards.
TTGTTCAGAGGCTATGGCAGGAACCAGAGCTGCCTGGAGAAAGTGGGAGACATCAAGCCTACTTGCATGAGAAAGTCTTAAAACCCAGAAGTCTGTACTGCATAAAAGATACTGAGAACAAAGGGCTATGCTCAGCTTTCAGAGAGGACTCTGCTGAGCCCACACCTGTGCTGAATAAACCTTGCTTTTCTCTATCTCCAAGTGCCACTTGTTGTTTTTTTTTTTTTCCAGTGCCATAATTTCCCATAATGAAAGAGTACTACGTTTTCCATACCACAAAGAAATTCTACACCTTTTCATGGGGATCAAAACTCGATTGTATTTATGGGCTCAGAAGTTCTCAGGATTATGAATCTCCTAGTTATAAGGGATAGTGGGGATGTAGGCCATTTGAAAGTGAATGGCCTAAGAAGCATTAACATTTAATATTTAAAATAATGCTATGATGGCCAAATGAAGCATATCTGCAGATGGAGTGGGTCAGCAGTGGTTAATTTGGGAGCTACTTTGAGATAGAAGAAATCTAAGTGGAAACCATACATGCTTCAACAACAGTGCAAGATGAATGACATCAGCATTGTATGGGTTATGGCCTGATGTGGGATAGGTCAAAGAAATCTTTATCATTGTTTTTAGGATAGGTTAGGTATTAGTTGGATCACATTTAATTAAGACTTGTGATCAATAAATCTGTTTAAGTTGAAAAGCATATGTAAATTGTGATTCTTTTTAGGGAAAATTATGAAATATATTTAGTTCCATCTTTGAAACAATTTTACTACTTGGAAGTACAGTTATATTATGCAACCAAAAATGCAATATTCAATATTTAATTTTGTACCTCACATACATGCTCAGAAAAAAGAAACTGTTCAAGCAGGATTATCCATTTCTGATTTATCCCTGATTTCCTCACTTTTCAGCTCTTAACTCCTCTTTCAATATTTCCTTTATTTAGAAAATGTGTTTATTTTGCTCTGACAATTAATTAAAGTAACTTTCAGAATTATTTCAACTTTACTACGTCATTCAGTCTTCCTTCACCATTCATTTCTTCCAGCTTCCCTAACTTCTCTGTTCTTCCATCTATTTGAATAGTTTTCAAATGGTTGGTGAAATTGATTATGTAACTGATTAAAAAACTTAATGAGAGATTGAATAACTTGCTTAGGTTCAAACAACTATTAAGTAAGGAGTTGAGATGCAACTCCAGGTAGCCTGACTCAGAGCCTGTGTGCTTAACTCTGCTAGGGCAATAGTTCTCTGTATATTGAAAATACTTTAGTTAATAAACAAACTTATTTTGAAAGTGTTTTTTAGTAGGCCTTATTATACTACTTTCAATTCATTGAGAAATATTGTTTAGTTCAGATAGAGCTGAGCAATAACTTTTTCCCAAGCCCACAGCCAGAGTGAAGAAGCATGACTTACTCCTTTTAGGGTGCGCTGTATTGAGGGAGCTGGTCGACGGAAGATCTGTTGGGATGGAAGAAAATCAAACCTGTTTAGATCTCAAGGAGAAGGAATTATAAAGAGAAAATGTAAAGATATAGAAGGTAGAAGTAATGACTACTAAGGAGGATAAGGTAGGGTAGGAATGGTGTGGTTAAAGACATGAGTATAAGAATTTGCTTAAGTAAGGAGAGGCGTCTCATTTTTTTAGGGAGAAAAATGGTAAAGGTGAGTCTGATATAGTTAGAATGTCTAATAAAGGACAAGGCAGAGAATATTGAGCTTTAAGTCCTTTATCCTGACATAGTAAGAAACAGATAAGACAGGAAGAGGCCCTTTTCCTAGCCTAATAATACCCAGATTTTTGAAATTAGAAGAAAAACTTACTTGTGGATCCTTGACGTGAAACTAAAGAACAGTAAGAAAAAAAAAATTAAGAGTTAGTGCAGAGTTAATGGTTTAAATAACCAATCCATTTCCCAAGGGTCTTTCCAAAAAATATATACTATAGATACATTAGACCCTCCATTTCCCAGTAGGAAAAGTCATTATGTCACACCTGCAGGTGGTCTCATATCTACCTCCTGGTGGACACTATCCAGGAGTGAATGTTTCCAGGTGAGTAGAGTTTGACAATATTTCATTCACCACCATATTTTTCCTTATCTTTTCCATCTTTATCTCCCTCTTTTTTTCAGGTTGGAAAGTTTTCTCCCCACAATGTGATAACTTTAAGAACAAAATAAAGGCAATATGAGAAAAGTTGTAATCTTATAAAAGAAAAGACAACTGAGACTGAAGGAGGGACATGCCATGTCAGAGGTTGCAAAAGAAGCATAGGCAGTTTTAGCTTCTAATTTTCCGAACTCAGTGCACTTTATTCCATATTCCCTGCAAGTTGTCCCTCTCTTTTTTTTTCTGGAATATTCCTTTAAAAAGTAGTTTGACTTCTTTATTACATATAGCCCCTCTTCCTTTCCCACATTTTTTTCCTGTTTTTTTAGTCACCTCTGGAATGTTTCTCTTTAAAAATGATCTAAATTCTAAAGCAAGCCTTGTATAACCTTTAATAATATTAATTTCAATAAATAATCGTATTTAAACAAGCTACTATGGAATGAACCCCTCTTATATTCAGTGGAGAAAGACTGGATATGAGTTTGATTTGTCTTATGTTGGTTGTTAGATGGCTATGCAGAGTTTGATAATTATAATCTTTGGGGACTGTATTTACTCTCTAAAATGATGGGGATTAATAATATTTTTTCAGCACAACCTCTAATGATTCAATGAGTCTAAAGTCACAAAACGAAGTCCTGTGTTCTTGGGGGCCCTTTGGCCTTATCAAATCTAGGATAAGTTTTGCTAAGTGTAGCAAAAAGACTGACATTTTAGAATTATGGCCTGCCAAGAAAGAGGCAGACAGGGAGGACAAGGCCCCCGAACACCAATGGCTTATTGTGGAGAAGCAAAAGAGAACGTGTTCAATTCCTTTGTGAGATGTGCTAACTGGACACACCTATAAATGAATGAGGTCAACCACTTGAAACCATGAGAGTTTTGAAGAGAAGGATTAGAAAGAATCCCTCATACCTGCTTTACCAGAGAGCATCAAATTGACTATGCTAGGTGCAATATGATAACAATCAGTTTAAGTATCCCATACTTTGGTACTGTGACCAAAGCCCAGAAAGACATGGAGGACTGGCAATAAACAGAGAAGTCCATTTCCTCTTGCTTTTCTTCTCAGCCTTTCCAAAGGTCAAAACTCTTAAAGGAACTTAGAAGATCTTAGTCTTGATTAAATTCTACTTAGTTTCCAAATGTACTCTTTTTTTTTTCCTTTTTACCTGCATAGTCTCATTTCTCTTTTTTTTTTAATTGAGAAGCTAGAAAGAAACTATGACTATTTGAATTGACACTGAGGATAATCACAAAAATTTATATCATTTTTAATTAGTACTTTTAGAAAGTATATATTTCAATTAATTTATATTAGAAAGGGAAACCTAATTAGGTCTCATTATGTACAATGGGCAATCACACTCTAGGGTTTGAATCCTTGTTCCTCTGCTTATTAGTGGTGCCACTCTGACTATTACTTTTTTGTGCCTGTTTATTCATTTAAAAAACAGGATTATACTATCTATTTCATAGGATTGCTACGAAGAGGTAAAGTTCTTAGGACAGAGCCTAGAACATAATGCTGAATGTATATTACCATATCATGATTTCAAGTTGCAGTCTTAATTTGTATAAACTTGTAGGGGAAATGGACCACAGCTCCCTCTGCCTCTGTGATGGCTTTTTAGGATTTTCAAGTTATAGAATTGGCTCTTTAAGCACCCAATTTGAGTTCCCCTTCCCCAGGTTACCACAGTTAAGTGAACTGCCTGTGAGAATGGCCTCTCAGGAATGTCTCACCCATTTTTCCAGGCCACATATCATCTTGAACTTTAGTGATGAACAGGTTTCTACTAGTCCCATAAAGCTTTCCGCTAAATACTTTGTATAATAACTGTTCAACTTCTGTTGAGTTTAACCCCAATGTGTCATAGACTAATTTAATTCAATTTACTCACCATCAGAGGATAATCCTCATCTGAAGGATGTTTATTATCATAATGCTTGATATAACTACTAATCTGATATTCCTTCCACTTCTCCTTATTCTATAAAATCCTTATTCTCTGAAACACATTCTGCAGATGGGAAATTTACTCTGTAAAACACATTGTGCTGTCTGGAATGCATTTTAGTAAACTCCCCTACATATTTAATTTCTCTCACGGGTTCTCTTCACCATCTTGCTTTAATTAGCCGGACAGTCCTTTAAAAATACTGTGTCTTTTGGGGCTGGGGATGTGGCTCAAGAGGTAGTGCGCTTGCCTGGCATGCACGCAGCACTGGGTTCGATCCTCAACACCACATAAAAATAAAGATATTGTGTCCACTGAAAACTAAAAATAAGTATTAAAAATTCTCTCTCTCTCTCTCTCAAAAAAAAAATACTGTGTTTCCTATGGTGATCAAAGTATATAAAATTTTAATTGGATAGAAGTAATGAATACAGAAAATCTATTATACAACAGTGATTATAGTTAATCACAATATGTTGTATATTTGAAAATTAGATGAGAGTACATTTAAAACGTTCTCACCACAAAAACAAGCATTGGTAATGTATATAATAATTAGCTTGCTTTGGCCATTCTACAATGTCTACCTATATCAAAACATCATGTTGTACACCACAAATATGTACAATTTTTTTCAATTAAAATAATGATAACTATATAGTTAAAAATATTGTCTTTTTCAGCCCTTTGACTAATGGATATTTTTTATTTTCTTTATTTTATTTTAGTTTTTGGTAGTGGGGGTTGAACCCAAAGGTTTTCTACACTGAGCTAAATTGCCAGTCCTTTTTAAAATTTTGAGACAGGGTTTTACTAAAATGCTGAGGTTAAATTGCTGAGGCTGGCCTTGAACTTTGCTCAGTACTCCTGCCTGAATCTTCCACATCAGTGATGGATATTTTTAAATTGTACACCTCTATACCACAGAACCTGAATGTAGGTCTATGTAACCCTTGCTGTTTCCAAACAATTTCTCCTCCTTTAGAGATCCTATTGTCTTTGAAGCACATGAGACTTTAAATTTACCTCCTTGTTGCTATCATCTATAAACATGCTGTACTTTTCCAACCATTTCATTCTCTACATATAAAAGGAGAAAACAAACAACAATGACAACACAAAGATAAACCAGATACAGAAACACACTAGAAGCCTAAAGACAACAACTATATCACCAATAACAATAGAGACGAGACAAAAGTCATAGGATAAACTAAAAAGTTAAACATTAATAAAATTAATTTAAAAAATAATAAAAAGGAGGAAAAAAGCATGATTTAAGGTGAGGAAAAGAAAGTGAGAAAGAGGAGGGGAAAAGGGTGAGAGATTTTTTAAAAAGTACCATTAAGGAATAAAAAACAAAATAAATAAAACTGGATAAAAATTAAAAAAGATGAAAATGAAATGAGTCCAAAACGTTCCTTTTAGGCAAGGTGCTTAGCTTAGAGAAGGCCTTCCCCCCTTCCTTTCCTCTCTCCCTCCCTCCCTTTCTCCCTTCCTTCCTTCCTTTGGTTTGAACCTAGGGGCACTTTACCCTGAGCCACATTACCAGCCCTTTTTTTATCTTTGAGACAGGGTCTCACTAAATTGTTGAGGTCGGCTTTGAATTTGCCATCTCCTGCCTCAGCCTGGGGAGGCTGGGGAGCCACTGGGATTACAGGCATGTGCCCCCATGCCATGACTGGCTAGAGAAACTCCTGAGTATTCTAATATTGGGATTCTCTATATGAGGTGTATAGTGAGTTGCAACTAGACCGTGTTGTCATTCCTCTTTGCTTTCACCACATGACACTTTATGTAGGGTAAACCCCTGCTCCATGTTTTTAACAACTTCAGAGGCTTTTTTTTAAAATGTGAACTGGGAGCCACTGCTAATTGTGTAGCATGTGGGCTGGGCAGGTACCCATTCACTACAGAGGTCCCCATCTCTGTAATGGGGGCGTGGCAAACATTAAGCCAGAGTTTATTCCCCAATGCATAGAGAGTGAGGGAAGCAAATAGACCGCGGAGTATTGGAGTGGGGAAGCTGCCAATCTGTCCCCCTCAGTCTTGGCACTCTCAAACTTAGGCCCCCTCAGTAAATCACACACAATGGGTCTCCTTTCTCATCACAGAAGTTGGTGCCATCAACTACCGTGCTGTCCACAACCTGAGCTCATTGCTTCCCAGTGGGTCTGAGGCTGACCTTCCTTCTCTCCACAACTGTCTGTCATGGCCATCTCCCACACAGTCAGAAGATCCCCATGATTTTTCTATCTTTTTTGATATCTATTTTTCTGATCTTCAGAGTAACTCAGTCCCAAACTATGGGCCTCCTTCTTAAATGGCTACTGGTTCTAGCATTGAGATATGGTGAACACTGTGATGAATTTCTTCTCCAAAGCTAGCCTACTCTGCAGGAGGAGTCACTTTCAACTCAGATCCCCACACTGAATTGAAAGCTTCCACGAATGGTGAGTTTTTTCCCTGTGGCTACATTGCTGGTTCTTTATTTTCATATCCAGGTTTATCTTGTGTTTTGTGAATTCTTCTCTACCTGGGGAGCCAGGATTGGGTTTGCAGACTGCTTTATAATCTTCTCTGAGTTGCCTTTTTGCTTTGCACTATTTAGCTTTCCTGTTACCTCATTCTGTATTTTTAATCCTTAGAGTACAGTTTCTCCTTTGTTACCCTGACTCTTCTCAGTCAGAGAATCATGTAAAGAATACTGCTATTCTGCTCTCTGACCTGGGACTCTTTATTGCTTTTAATTTCTCTCTGTTTTTTACTTTGTTTATTTATTACTGTGGTAAAAATATACATATCATAAAAGTTGCCATTTTAATCACTTTAAAGTGTACAATTCAGTGGCATTAATTATGTTCACATTATTGCTAATTCCTACAGTATTAATGGGGGAATTATTCTGGTTTCCAGGTAAACCCTAAACCTAGTTACATTGTCTTAGCCATAGCAGTTACAACTGAGTTATAGCAGCTCAATTCACAATAGCTAAACTATGGAATCAACCTAGGTGCCCATCAACAGATGAATGGAGAAAGGAATTGTGGCATATATATACAATGGAATACTACCTTAGCCTTAAGGAAGAATGAAATGATGGCATTTACCAGTAAATGGATGGAGCTGAAGAATATCATGCTAAGTGAAAGGAGCCAATTCCCCCCAAATCAAAGGCTGAATGTTTTTTTCTGGTATGTGGATGTTAATTCACAATAAGAGGGGGGTGGCTAGGGAAGAATAGAGTTATTTTGGGTTAGGAAGAGGGGAGTGTAGAGAGGGGAGGAAACATGGGAAAAGGATAGTAGAATGAATTGGGCATTATTACCCTATGTACATATATGACTACATGACAGGGGCAATTCTACATCATGTATAACCAGAAGAATGAGAAGTTATACTCCATTTATGTATGATGCTTCAAAATGTGTTCTACTGTCATGTGTAACTAATTAGAACAAATTAAAAGCCCACTCTTTTCTTTCATTTCTAAGTTTAAAAAGATAATATTGTTTTGCTATTACTTGTATTGCTGGCTAAAGCCATTTAAATCATCTATACTTTTGTTAATTAGTGGCCTTTTTATTTTCCTAAGCTCTCATAGATAAGAGAAGAAGAGGAACAAGAATTTGTCAGATTTAGGAAAATGTTTCCCAACTCTGTGACTCACCAGAATTATAATGTGAAAAAAAGAGAGGAACTTACCCCCCTTTGTTCTCTTAAAAATAAATACAAACAATAAAGGACTTGTGGTTGTGTGGCTCAAGAGCTACTTATTCCTTCCTCTTTTTTGGAGTGGGGTCATTATGGGAACATGTAGATCCTGGGAGCACCAGATACTGAGTGTCATTGCAGCTCAGGGACATGGGGGATTAGGCATCTCATCCACTGCTGCCAGCCTGATTTCCACCTTGGACGGGGGGCTGCACTTTCCTCTCAGCAATACAAAACTTTGAAATTCTCAGGAGACATGTAACACTCTCTTTCACACTATATTATCTCTATTGTCATCTCATTGTTCTTACTCTCTACTCTCTTCTTTATTTATTCTATTTTCACACTGCAGTTTTGGAGATTGGTCTGTTGCTTGCTGATATGCCATTATTTTAAGTCATTGGAAAATTTGATTTACTTTCTGTACTTTTGACTGTTTATTGAAGTGTCTGGTTATGTAAAATAAAAAAAAAATTGGAGAAAAGTGAAGCTTAAGTTTCTGTTCTTCAGTGGAATAAGATTGGACAGTTTAGGAAAATGTCCCTATGTCATTCAGAATTAAAGGAATGGAAAGGAACTTACCAATACTTGTTCCAGACTGTCCTAAAAGAAAACAACAACAAAACAAGAATGATTCCTACATATCCCAGGTCCACGGGCATTGAATTGCTACAGGGTTGTGGGAAAGAGGGCAAAAATGAGTCATATCTCTCTTTCTTGCTCTGTGATAAGCAGCTGGATAACTATTTCTGGATTACCTTTCAGGTACAAACTTCAGAACTTGGTATATTTCCCAAAGTAATACTCTTGTAGTAGTATGGAATAAGATCTATTATTTTTTTTAGAGAATAAGAATATTTGGGGAGACTGCTAGTTTCTTAGAACTTGAGAGATTTTTCTAACTCTATGTCTTTTTTCATTTTTATTCTGCTGCTCTTTTTCTTTTCTGCTTACCCTCCTTCTTTTTAGTTGTCTTTCTTGTTTTTACCTTAAAAGATCCATTGTTACATAAATTATTACTGCATAACTGCTTCAACAAAGAGTTTCCACTTTTCATAAATCACCTGTGTCCTAGGTAGATGAATAGCAGGAGAGCAAAATCAGGAAGTTGTTACTAGAAGATAAAGAGTCAAAGATTCCCTCAAGATGGATATTTCACATTCTCTAATTACTTGGAAAAGTTAGACACAATATTAGGGGTTTTTTTAAGTTTTAAAATGCATAGAAGAGTTAAGAGAAAAATCTTAATAAACATTCAGTTAGTGACAATTGTTAAACTACTGAGTAGATTCTTGTCAACGGTAATAAATGTAAAAGAAAATGGATGATTCCTCAAAGCACTGAAGGAAAGTAATTGTCAATTTTATATTCAGCTAAACTGTCATTTAAGACTGAGAGTGTAGTAAAGCTATTTTCAGCCAAATAAAAATTAGAAAAAAATTTGCATACATATAGGACTTAAAGAAGCACTATAGGATTTTATTATTACAAAAAAACAAAATAGGAAAGGCAAAGAATAAAGCAAACTATACTGAAGAATTAATACTCTTATAAGTATATTTATTACCTATAAAAAGTAAATAATTATTTTATTTTTATAAATGATATCATAAAACAGCATATAAGATGTGAAAATAGTCTAAAAGGAGATTGTCAAAAGGTTATTTTCTATTCTTGGAAGAAAGTACTAATTATTTTTAGATATTTTAAAGAAAAATTAAATGGTATGCATGTTACAACTGTAAATATAAATAAATAAAATCCAGAAAAACAAAAGAAACAAAGAAATTCAGTAATATAGCAGAAGGCAATAAAGAAGACAAAGAAATCCCAGAACAACAAAGCCTGAGAAATAGGAAACACAATTTAAATTGGAAGAATTTAGATAAAATATAACAGCAGTTTATAATAAACAAAAAAATCATATTAAGATACACACACAGAGAGACACACATATACACACATACATATAGTGTCTGTGTGTGAGTGTGTGCATATATATATATATATATATATATATATATATAAATCTCAGGCAAATAACAAGTAAAACAAATAGGATGCAGCAATAGGATGCAGCAATATTAATACTAGTGTATAATTTAAGCCAAAAATATTCACGAGGATATTGATGGGTATTGTATCAATATATAAGGCAAATATAAAAGTAAAGACCAATTTTGTTTATCTATAACAATAAATAATCAAAATATTCAAAGGAAATAAGGGCAATATTAAAAAGAAAAATGATATCAGACACCAAAAGGAGACAAATGTAGCTTTAAATTTAAGTGTACTTCTCTGAAACTAATGTATCATGCAAAAACATAACAATAGAGCACATTTAAATGAAATAGCTTATAATTTGGGACTGAAAAGTATATCTATGGCTAAAATTCTCAACCCAACCAATAAAAATTGTTCAAGTTCACTTACTAGGTTTAAAAAATCTCAACACATTTAAAAGAATCTGTATTACACAAATAGAACTTTTGTATCATAAAGTAACAAAAATTGAAATAATAAATATCACAAAGATAAAACTTTAAACCAGAACAGATTTAAATGATTTATTTGTTAAATTCATGATGGAAATATGAAATATTTAAATTGAAGGTCAAGAAAAACACTATATGTCAAATTTGTAGAGTTGAGTTTCAGTAGCATTTAGAAGTTATTTAAATACTGATGCTAGAAAATTAAAATTGGCTGTTTTTCACATAGCAAGCAAGGTAAAGGCACAAGAGTAAAGTAAAGAGAAGAACATACCAATTATGAAAGCAGAAACAAATGAAATACATAATTTAAAAAGTAGATGTTCCATAAAGCCAAAATAGACTTTTGAATAGATTAATAAAAAAAATCTCTGGAGTGAATGGTAACAATAAGACAAAATGTTCATAGATACGAGTACAAACTTTTAAACCATGAAATAATTTTATGAAAGTAAATATATAAAATAATGAGTAAAAATTCATTCAGTGCTTGTTTTTGATGAGATTTTGTTAGCTAACCAGAAATAGGAAAGACTTTCCTTGGCCCCATAAAATGAAACTGCCAAAAGGAAGAAAGCTGACACTGATGAAGCCAGAGGTTGCTAAAGCTAGGCACCAAGAAGGATGTCTGTGATTACTGCTGGTGTTAGCATTGTGCTGGATATTTGGGCGGGGGGGAGAACAGTAACAAAAAGAAATTATAAGAAAATGTTTTTAAGCATTGGAAAAAAGAATAAAGAATACAAGAGATCTGAAATATTTTAGAACTCCAAGATCTGTAGAGCAATGTTGGTAAATACAAAATATATATTCAGAGACACAATATATAACTCATATACCAGCAACAATTATTTGTAATATCCAATAGAAACACAGACATTATTCACAACAGACACAAAAACCAAAATGGAGATGTTGCTTAGTGGTATGTTTGGGGCCCTAAATTCAATCTGCAGGACCAAAACAAAACAAAAAAATACCACACAACCCCCAACTATGTGCATAGGAATTAATCTAAGAAAAGATATGCCAGAACTTTCTGAATAAAGTTATATTACATTTCTGAAGCATATATAAGAAAATTTGAATAACAGGTTACCATATTGATGCACATTTGTAAATTAGTTTACATATAATGAAATTCCAGTGAAATCCCAAGGTGATTTTATAGGATATGAGAAGTTCTGAAATTCCTGGGCAAGAGTAAATGCCCCCAAATAGTAAAAGTAGTTCTGAAAAACAACAAAATTACAAACCATTCCTTATAACAAATGTAGTAATAAACCTCTAGCAATATTATGGAAAAAATGCTCAACATCTCTAGAAATTAGAGAAATACAAAATAGAATGACACTGAGATTGTACCTCACTCCAGTCAGAATGGCAATTATCAAGAATACAAGTAACAATAAATGTTGGTGAAGATGTGAGGATGTACACTTATACATTGATGGTGGGACTGCAAACTGGTGCAACCACTCTGGAAAGCAGTATAGAGGTTCCTAAAAAATCTAGGAATGGAATCACCATCTGATCCAATTTCTCATTACTCAGAATATACCCCAAATATTTAAATATCAGCATACTACAATGACACAGCCACATCAATGTTTATAGTGGCATATTTCACCATAGCTAAGCTAAGGAACCAACCTAGGTGTCCTTTAACAGATGAAGAGGTAAAGGAAATGTGGTATATATACCCAATGGAATATCACTCAGCCATAAAGAAGAATAATTTTTATCATATTTGCTGATAAATGGAAGGATGAGGAGAGTATCATGCTGTGTGAAATAATATAGTCCCTAGAGTCCAAAGGTTGAATGGTCTCTCTGATATGTGGAGGCTAATATACAACAAGGTGGTGGTGGGGAGTGGTTTAGACAAAGGGGGATGAAGGGAAGGGAGGGAGGAGAGGAAAGGAAAGACATTGAAACAAACCTGACATAAATTTTCTATTACATATATAAATACAGCACAGTGAATCTTAACATCATGTACAACTACAAGACTGGGATCCTAATTAAAATAAGATATAGACCATGTTTTTGTAAATATGTCAAAATAGACTCTACTGTCATGTATAGCTAAAAATATCAAAACTACTCTAAGATATCATCTTACTCCAGAGTCAGAATGTCAGCTATTATGAAGACAAACAACAATAAGTGTTGGTGAGGATGTGGGGGGAAAAGGCACACTCACACATTGCTGGTGGGACGGCAAATTGGTGTAGCCAATATGGAAAGCAGTATTCCTTGGAAAACTGAGAATGGAACCACCATTTGACCCAGCTATTCTTCTCCTCATTCTATACCAAAAGGACTTAAAAACAGCATACTACAGGGACACAGCCACATCAATGTTTATATCAGCACAATTCACTATAGCTAAACTGTGGAGCCAACCTAGATGCCCTTCAGTAGATGAGTGGATTAAAGAAATGTGGCCTATAAACACAATGGAATATTACTCAGCAATAAAAGTGAATAAAATCATGGCATTTGCAGGTAAATGGATGCAGTTGGAGAAGATAATGCTAAGTGAAATTAGCCAATCCCAAAAACTCAAATGCTGAATGTTTTCTCTGATATAAGAGGCTGATACATAGTGGGATAGGGATAGGGAGCATGGGAGGAATAGACAAACTCTAGATATGGCAGAGGAGTTGGAGGAGAAGGGAGGGAGCATGGGATAACTAATGATGGTGGAATGTGATGATCATTATTATCCAAAGTACAGGTATGAAGACATGAATTGGTGTGAACATACTTTATATAAATGAAAGATGTGAGAAATTGTGCTCTATATGTTTAATACGAATTGTAATGCATTCTGCTGTCATGTATTTAAAAAAATAAAATCAATTTAAAAAAAATAACAAAAAAAATTTAAAAAACCCTCTAGCAATGGAGGCAATGTAATAATGGTTCATTAAAAGACAAAAGATCACTGGATCTAGTGATGAGAGAAGTGTGCTAAAGTCACTCAGTATTATTGTGATGTTGTCAATTTGATTCTTGAAATTGAGAAGGATTTGTTTGATATAAGTAGGTGCTTCACTGTTTGGGGTATAAATGTTTATGATTGTTATGTATTGTTGCCACATAATTCCCTTAAGCAGTATGAAATGACCTTCTTGGTCCATTTTGATTCACTTTGGCTTGAAGCCCACTTTGATATGATAGAAACCCTTGCTTATGAGATTCATGTGAATGATGTTTTTTCCCCATTTTTTTTTACCTTCCATCTGTAGATGTCTTTGCCTGTGAGGTGAGTCTCTTGGGGCAGCATGTTGTTGGGTCTTGTTTTTAAATCCAATCTGCCATTTTATGTCTTTTGATTAATGAGTTTAGGTCATTTACATTCAATGCTATTATTGATATGATTTTTATTCTCTGTCATTTTGATTTGTTTGTGATTTTTTATTTTAATTAGTTTCTCCTTTGATTATTCTTCTAATGTAGCTCTTTCATTTGCTGGTTTACATTTTTGTTTTTCAATTCTTCTTCATGAAAAATTTTATTGAGTATGCTTTGTGGAGCAGGCTTTCTAGTGTGAATTCTTTTAGATTTGTTTATCATGGAAGGTTTCTTTATTTCATCTTCAAATATGAAGCTTAATTTTGCTGGGCATACCATTCTTGGCTGGCATCCATTTTCATTCAGAGGTTGGTATATATTATTCTAAAACCTCCTAGTTTTGAAGGTCTGGTTTGAAACATGAGCTGAAATTCAGATTGATTTTCCTCTAAGTATTACCTGTCACTCTTCTTTGGCAGCCTTTAAAATTCTGTTCTTATTCTGTATATTAGGCATTTTAATGTGCCTTGGTGTGGATCTGTTGTAATTTTGTACATCTGTGGTCATGTGAGTTTTTTAATTTGGTTTCCCATTTTATCCTAAGGTTTGGGAAATTTTCTGATACTATTTCATTGAAAATATTGTGCATTCCTTTGGTTTGTATCTCTGAGCCTTTATCTATCCTGATAAATCTTAAATTTGGTCTTTTCATGCTATCCCACATTTCTTGGAAGTTCTGTTCATGGTCTCTGAACATCTTTTCCCTATGGTCAACTTTATTTTCTAGATTATATATTTTGTCTTCATTACCTGAAACTCCATCTTTCAAGTGATCTAGTCTATTGGTCATAATTTCAATTGAATTTTTAATTTGGTTTATTTATTCCTCCATTCTTGAGGATTTCTCATTGATTCTTCTTCAGGATCTCTATATCCTTATTGAAATAATTTTTCACTTGTTGTATTTTCTCTTTGATTTCGTTTCTTACACCATCTGTTACTTTGTAGATAAGTTTAACCATAAAATTTCTGAATTCGATCCCTCACAATTCCTCCCCTGTTCTGTCAATGGGGTCTACTGTTGATGTGATCTGGGTTTTGTGGGATGGTTTGTTCCCTTGCTTTTTCATGTTGTTCATATATCTACCTATCTATATGAATGGATCTGATGCAGTCGAGTTTCTATCTTGTGGGTTTATAGTGTCCTTTTATGTTACTATTATCTCACAGATAGAGGGGGGAGCCCAATAATAGCAACAATGCATGCAAACAATATATGGCAGTATACTATTTTGATATCTATTGTTGGTTGGTACGATATGTAGAGATAGTGGGATCAGCAATTTCCATCAGTAAAAACAGTACATAATCATGTATTATGTCTGGCTTAAAAGAAGCTACAGAACTAATGAATACAATTAATTATTTAGATTTTGCAGATATATAGAATATTTCATCCATCAATGAGTGAATGCACTTTCTTCTCAGCAGTACACAAAATTTTCTCCTTAGGCCACCAAGCAAGTCTTGGCAAATACAAAAAAAAAAAATAGAGGAAATACCTTTCATTCCATCAGCTCATAATGAAAAGAAATTAGAAATCAATGATAAAACAAACAAAAAAATAAAAGATACTCTAACACCTCAAGACTAAATATACACTATTGAATGACAATAGATAGTAGAAGAAATCAAGGATGAAATAAAAAATACTTAGAGGTAAATGAGAATCATGACACAACTTATCAAAATTTCTGGGAAACTATGAAAGCAGTTCTAAGATGAAAGTTCTTTGCACTGAGTGCATTCTTTAAAAGAATATAACATCACCAAGTGAATAATCTAAAATTACATCTCAAAGCCTTAGAAAAAGAAAAATAAATCAATATTAAAAGCAACAGAAGAGAGGAAATAATTAAAATCAGAGTAAAAATCAATGATATTGAGACAAAGAAAAATTTTAAAAATAGATGAAACGAAATGCTGATTCTTTGAAAAAATAAATACAATTTATAAACCATTAAGCCAAGCTAATAAAGAAAAAGAGAATTCAAATCACTAAAATTCATGATGAAAAAGGAAATATCATTATGGACACCATTGAAATACAGACAATAATCAGAAACTGCTTTGAAAATCTATTCTCATCAAAATAGAGACTCATGTTGATATTGACAAATTTCTAGAGACATATGACCTACCCACATTGAACCAGAAAGACATAAAAAATAAACAGATCAATTGAAAATTGAAATTGAAAACGCCATCAAAAGCCTACCACCAAAGAAAGCCCAGAGCCAGATGGATGCTCAGCTGAGTTCTATCAGACCTTCAAAGAAGAAGTTACACCAATCCTCCTCAAGTTATTCTGTGAAATAGAAAATAAGGCAACCCTTTCCAACTTATTTATGAAGCTGATATCATCCTGATACCAACCAGACAAAGACACATTAAGGAAAGAATACTTCAGACCAATATCCTTGATAAACATAGATGCAAAAATTCTTAATAAAATCCTGGAAAATTGCATACAAAAGCATATTAAAAAGGTAGTGCACCCTCAAAAACCTTAACACTAAAACAAACAAACAAACAAACAAACAAACAAAAATAAACCAACCAATAAATGGGCCAAGGAAATGAACAGACAATTCTCAGAAAAGGATATACAATCAATCAAGAAATATATGAAAAAGTGTTCACCATCTCTAGCAATTAGAGAAATGCAAATAAAAACTACTCTAATATTTTATCTCACTCCAGGCAGCATGGCATCTATTAAGAATACAAACAATAATAAATTTTGGCAACCATGTGGGGAAAGAGGCACACTCATAAGTTGCTGGTTGGGCTACAAGTTGGTGCAGCCAATATGGAAAGCAGTGTGGAGATTCCTTGGAAAACTTGGAATGGAACCACATTTGACCCAGATATCTCACTCCTTGGTTTATTCCCAAAGGACTTAAAAACAGCATACTACAGGGACACCGCCACATCAATGTTTACAGCAGGACAATTCACAATAGCTAAATTGTGGAACCAACCTACATGCTCTTCAGTAGATGAGTTGAAAGGGAAATTTTGGTATGTATACACAATGGAATATTACTCAGCATGAAAGGAGAATAAAATCATGGCATTTGCAGGTAAATGGATGGAGTTGGAGAATATAAGGCTAAGTGAAGTTAACCAATCCCTCAAAACCAAAAGTCAAATGGATTCTTTGATTTGAGGATGCTGTCTCATAATGGCAATGAGATGGGTAGCATGGGAGGAATGGAGGAACTTTAAATAGGGCAAAGGGGAGGAAAGGGGAGGAGGAAATGGGGGTTAGGGAAGATAGTGGAACGAGTTAGACATCATTACCCTAAATACTCAAGTGAGACACAAATGGTGTGAAAATACTTTGTGTACAACCAGACTTGAAAAATTGTGTTATATATGTGTAATATAAAATGAATTGCATTGTGCCATCATATATAACATATTGGGATATATAAATAGTTTAATAAAATAAAAAGAAAAGATAGTGCACCATGATCAAGTGGGGCTCATCTCAAGGATGCAAGTTTGGTTCAGCATAAAAAAATCAATAAGTGTAATTCATAGCATCAATAGACTTAAAGACTCAAGAGTTATATGACTATCTTAATAGATGCCTAAAAAGCATTTGACAAAATTTAGCATCCATTCATACTCAAAACACTATAAAAACTAGGGATAGTAGGAACATACCTCAACACTGTAAAAGCTATATTTGCTAAACCCAAGACCAACATTATTCTAAATGGAGAAAAATTGGAGCACTCCCTCCAAAAACTGGAACAAGGCAGAGATGCCCTCTTTCGCCACTTCTATTTAACATCATTCTTGAAACTCTAGCCAGAGTAGTTCAACAAAAGAAAGAAATTAAAAGGATATGAGTAGGAAAAAGAGAGCTCAAACTATGCCTATTTGCCTATGACATGATTCTACATTTAGAAGACCCCCCAAAAAAATTCACCAAAAAGCTTCCTGAGCTCACAAATGAATTCAGGAAAAGTATCAGGATATAAAATTAACATGCATAAATCAATTGTGTTCCTATACACCAATGATGAATCAACTGAAAGGGAAATTAGGAAAACTATTCCATTCACAATAGCCTCAAAAAATATTTGGGAATCAATCTAACAAAATAGATGAAAGACCTTTACAATGAACTCTACAGAAGAGTAAAGAAGAAAATTGAAGACCTTAGATGATGGAAAGATCCCATGTTCTTGGATAGCCAGAATTAATATTGTCAAAATGGCATAATATCAAAAACACTATACGTATATAATAAAATTCCCATTATAATTCCAATGAAGGTCTTTATAGAAATAGAAAAAGCAGTCATTAAATTTATTCAGAAAAACAAGACCCCCAGAATAGCCAAAACAATCCTCAGCAAGAAAAATGAAGCAGGAGGCATCACAATATCAGAACTTAAATTATACTACTGAGCTGTAGTAACAAAAGCAGCCTGGTGTTAGCACAAAAACAGAACTGAAGACGAATGACACAAAATAGAAGACATAAATACAAACCCACATAAACACAGTTATCTCATACTAGACAAAGGTGCCATAAACATACATTGGAGAAAAGATAGCGTCTTCAACAAATGGTTCTGGGAAAACTGGAAATCCATATGTAGTAGATTGAAATTGAACCCCTATGTCTCATCTTGCACAAACTCAACTCAAAGTGGACCAAGGACCTTGGCATTAGACCAGAAACACTGCATGTATTAGAACAAAAAGTAGGCCCAACTTTCCATCATATCAGCTTAGGAACAGACTTTTTCAATAAGACTCTGAAAGCACAAGAAGTAAAATCAAGGGGCTGGGGTTGTGGCTCAGGGGTAGAGCACTTGCTTGGCATGTATGAGGCACTGGGTTAGATACACAGCAACACATAAAAATAAATAAAAATTTAAAAAATCACAAAAATCTCCCCAAAGTTATTGTGTCCACCTACAACTAAAAAAATAAAAAATAGTGAAGAAGTAAAATCAAGAATAAATGGGATGTTATTAAATTAAAAAGCTTCTTCACAGCAAAGGAAACAATCAAGAACATGAACAGAGAGTCTACAGAATGGGAGAAAATCTTTGCCATCTGCACCTCAGAGCATTAGTCTCCAGGATATACAACGAACTAAAAAAATATTTAGCACCAAAAAATCTCAAATAACCCCATAAATAAATGGGTAAAGGAAGTGAACATGCACTTTACAGAAAAGGAAATACAAGTGGTCAAAAAATATATGAAAAAATGTTCAATATCTCTAGAAATTAGAGAAATGCAAATTAAAACTACACTGAGATTTCATCTCACTCCAGTCAGAATGGCAATTATCAAAAAAATAAGTAACTAAAATGTTAGCGAGGATGAGGGAAAAAGGTATGCTCATACATTGCTGGTGGGACTGTAAACTGGTGCAACCACTCTGGAAAGCAGTATGGGTATTCCTCAAGAAACTTGGAATGAAACCACCATTTGACCCAGTTATCCCACTCCCCAGCTTACAGACAAAGGACTTAAAATTGGCATACTACAGTGGCAGAGCCATATCAGTGTTTATAGCAGATCAATTCACAATAGGCAATCTTATTATATATAAGCATATTATATATAAGGTGAAGCCTAAGTAGCTAGTAAACTATGAGATTTCAGTAGTGATTAGGTTAGTGAAAATTTTTAAAGTTTTGTACTTAACTCAAATGGCAATAATATAGAAGTATGAAAAAATCTGGAATTGTTATTAATACAGGGAAATATTCTATTTCAGGGTATATACCCTGAATAAACTGTTTTCCAATTACTTAAGGACAACCTTTGCAGTATTATTTGTGATGCCAGACATAGGAATCACTGAGAATGCATTGGTAGGGGAAATCAGAGAAAACATGCTATATATTCATGAATATTATTGAAATATTATTTAAAAAAGTGTATGACCTGAGTTTCTATATATTTCAATATTACATTTGGGGGGAAAAATTCAAGTTGTAATGATACCTTCAGAATGATATATTTCAGTAAAAATCTAAAAATAACAAAAATACTGTATTTCATTCAGTGATAGAGATTACATAAATATATAAAATTAGACTTTAAATATTTATAATTTATTTAGAAATCTTTAGGAAGAGGACAGTGGACTGGGTCTAGTGATGGAAATCAAAGAGATTTCAACATGGCCTATAACTTGAGAAATAGGACAAAATATCAATTGTCATGCTTGAGGGTATGGATATACAAGTGTTAATTATTTTTGTACTTTATTTTTAAAATTTCTTTGAAAGAAAAACAAACAAACAAACAAACCAGAATCAACCTGCAAACCAGGTGATAGTAGAATTGATAGAAAGCCACTAAAAACTTAGCTGAGGAGTTGGCCGATGATTGTGCTAAAATACATAAACAGGAAAATATGAGTGAATCATCAGAATTTGGATAACTAACCTTTGCATATCAGCTTCATTCATTGTCACCCCCTTTTCAGGAATTGAAGTCCAGTCCCAAGAAGGCATTATTGACCAGATCTGGGGATTTGCAGGCCATTCCCACCAGCTGTCTGTCTCTCTCTTCAATTTCTAAAAAGGGTTCCCAATTTAGTAAACAGGTCCTGTTCCTATAAAACTTTGTGGCTTATGTCTTTCCTTGTCCTCATCTTTCCCTCTCTCCTTCTCCAATGTTTTTTCTTATCTTTCCTCCTTTTTTCTTATTTATTATTTCCCCTGTTTTCTTTCATCCTAGATAATTTGGAAACTTGTTACTGACAGATAATTCTAAATCAACTTTAGGAGAGTTCATTAAGTTTTCATATGGTTCTGAAAGGATTTCCTATTCCTGAAAACATTTACAAATTAGGGAAGTATTACTAATAAGAATCAAATTTTTATTGAGAAACATGAGAATAGTTACTGCAGTCTCCATTGGAGCCACCTGAAAACACACACCCACAAGCCAATAACAAAAAAATGAACAACACCACCATAAATAAAAAATCAGTTTGTGTTTTCTATTTCTGTAATTTTGGCATCCGGAGAATTACTGCATTCTCAAATATCAGGTGGGCTAGAAACTGGAGGCTTAATTTATGAGTTAAATAAAAAAGCAGGCAAAGGTCAAAGTCAATGTATGTAGTGGGAAGAAATGAACTATGCATGGGAACATTAAAACAGAATAATATATAGAATATATATAGTTATAAATTGAATATATACAGCTATAAATATATAGAATATATATAGCTATATATAAAAAATATATATAGCTATAAATATTTATAGCTATAGAATATATATAGCTATAAATTGAGGCCAGATAAAGAGAAGGGATGGTAAAATACTCAGTTGATCAAAAATTCAAGTTAATTGAAAACATGACAAATTTTTAACAAATATATGTGCGTATATTCATTGTGATTGGATGTGTGTTCTGATTTAAAACTTGTTTCTTAATGATGTCATGGGGACAGAATTTCTAAAAGATCTACAGACAAAGCAAATTATACAAAACTAGCATATTATCACATGAAAGCGTAAAAATAAATAGTAATATTGGTACTGTAGTTATTTAAATTATGTTGCATGGCACTATCATTTGATAGTTTACTAAAGAATAGTTAAAGATGTACTTAGACAGCTTTTATTTTTTCTCAATTCCTTTTCTGAAAATGAGTGTGTTTCCTTTTATATTTAGTTGTTGTTATGGTGGAAATTAAGTTCAAAAGACATGAAACATTCTGTTTTATATTGTTACTCATTTTTATTAATTTTATGGGGATTTAAAAATGGAAAATATTAGCTGCTGGATACTTTCATGTGCTGTGCTTGAAATTTGTTATAGACCTTTTTTGTGCTACACTTATATCTGTTATAAAGTTAATGTTAAGAAAAAAAATCAGTTAAATTTCAGGATTTTTGAATTATCATAACCTTAGTATGTTTTTGATATCTCTAAATTCAACTACGCTTTAAATTTCATGTACCTAAACTAACATAAAAGCCTTAGTGAATATTTTCCTTCCAGAAGACTTTCATAGTTTGTTTGACCAGCAAACTTCTATTTCCATGATAAAAAGGAGAATAGTAGAACTTGGAAAACTTAGGATGATAAATATTTTTAGAGTTACCATGGAGGTGACTAGAAAGTCAGTGAAACAGTCATTTGGCTTTATGAATTTTAAATTTTGGCTTATTCAGATAATAATAAAATGCTTACTGATTAAAGCGGAATTAAAATGGAAACATCCACAACCAGGAATTAGTAATTAAGATATTAGTAAATTCTATAAAAATATACTCTCTACATGAAATTTGGAGTAACAATTTTAAGTTTATATCCAAATTGAGTCATTTGCAAGGTCTGTAGCTTTGGGCAAGCAATTAACATTTCTCATGCGTAAGTTTCTCTTCTGTAAGTTAGGGATACAAATGTATAATGAAGTAATTTATTTACTTAAAATTGCTTATTAAGAATCTCCCTGACCATATTGAGGAGAGTAGACTATAAAAGAGGGGAAAAGGAAAAGCAAGAGTCAGGTAGGAGGCAGTTGGAGTAGTAGTACATGTAAGAGATATTGGTGCCTGGACTGAGATTTTTATGATTGTGAAAAGTGATCTGATTTGAAATAACATTTGAAAGAATCAGTGATAGCATTTGCTGGTGAGTTGTATGAAGAGAATGAGAGAAAAGAGTTAAAGATGACTCCAAGATAGACGGAGTAAGCAGTTGGGTGAGTATAGGTGTCAGTACCTGTGTATAGAAGGGATCAGAACCTGGCTTTTGTATGTAAGCATAAGATGCCTTTAATATACCTTTAAAACCACAGTATTATGATTATATAAGTGTTGATGGCACAAAGGATTATGACAACTGAAATCGTCAACAAGTGTCCCTGGTGTGGGGCTGCATAAACGAGGATGAAAGCACCTTTTCTTGACATGCAACTCCAAGGCTAATGGAGGCCTTGGACAGCCAAGGAGGGATTTTTGTATATTTCATCTATGTGCAGCTATCATGGTTGTTTGTAGTTATAAAACAGAATAAAATAAAAAAGGCCATTAGAGTGACTAGCAAGAACATAGCAGGTTCTGAGTACATTGATTCTCTTCCCTTCCTATTGTGGGTAGTTTTATTTTGCTTATCTATGAATATTTAAATTCCTCACCTTGAGGTAGATTCTTGCACTGGTCAAATATGTTCTAAGATGAACTATTACTTGAAATTTTTTCCCAAGAAACAGGAGATGTAAATGGCAACTTGAGATAATAGCCATAGTTCTTTTTTTTTATTGGTTGTTCAAAACATTACAAAGCTCTTGACATATCATATTTCATACATTTGATTCAGGTGGGTTTTGAACTCCCAATTTTACCCCAAATACAGGTTGCAGAATCACGTCGGATACACATCTACATTTTTACATAATGCCCTATTAGTAACTGTTGTATTCTGCTACCTTTCCTATCCTCTACTATCTCCCCTCCCCTCCCCTCCCATCTTCTCTCTCTACCCCATCTACTGTAATTCATTTCTCTCCTTATTTATTTTCCCATTCCCCTCACAACCTCTTATATGTAATTTTGTATAACAATGAGGATCTCCCTCCATTGCCATGCAGTTTCCCTTTTCTCTCCCTTTCCCTCCCACCTCATGTATCTGTTTAATTTTAATCTTTTCTTCCTGCTCTTCCTCCCTGCTTTGTTCTTAGTTGCTCTCATTATATCATAGAAGACATTTGGTATTTGTTTTTTAGGGATTGGCTAGCTTCACTAAGCATAATCTGCTCTAGTGCCATCCATTTCCCTGCAAATTCCATGACTTTGTCATTTTTTAGTGCTGTATAATACTCCATTGTGTATAAATGCCACATTTTTTTTATCCATTCATCTATTGAAGGGCATCTGGGTTGGTTCTACAGTCTAGCGATTGTGAATTGTGCTGCTATGAACATCGATGTAGCAGTATCCCTGTAGTACGCTCTTTTAAGGTCTTCAGGGAATAGTCTGAGAAGGGCAATAGCTGGGTCAAATGGTGGCTCCATTCCCAGCTTTCCAAGAAATCTCCATACTGCTTTCCAAATTGGCTGCACCAGTTTGCAGTCCCACCAGCAATGTACAAGAGTACCCTTTTCCCCACATCCTCTCCAGCACTTGTTGTTGTTTGACTTCATAATGGCTGCCAATCTTACTGGAGTGAGATGGTATCTTAGGGTGGTTTTGATTTGCATTTCTCTGACTGCTAGTGATGGTGAGCATTTTTTCATGTACTTGTTGATTGATTGTATGTCCTCCTCTGAGAAGTGTCTGCTCAGGTCCTTGGCCCATTTGTTGATTGGGTTATTTGTTTTCTTATTGTTTAATTTTTTGAGTTCTTTGTATACTCTGGATATTAGGGCTCTATCTGAAGTGTGAGGAGTAAAAATTTGTTCCCATGATGTAGGCTCCCTATTTACCTCTCTTATTGTTTCTCTTGCTGAGAAAAAACTTTTCAGTTTAAGTAGGTCCCATTTGTTGATTCTTGTTATTAACTTTTGTGCTATGGGTGTCCTATTAAGGAATTTGGAGCCCGACCCCACAATATGTAGATCGGAGCCAACTTTTTCTTCTATCAGACGTAGAGTCTCTGATTTGATATCTAGCTCCTTGATCCACTTTGAGTTAACTTTTGTGCATGGCGAGAGGAGGGGATTCAGTTTCATTTTGTTGCATATGGATTTCCAGTTTTCCCAACACCATTTGTTGAAGATGCTATCCTTCCTCCATTGCATGCTTTTAGCTCCTTTATCAAATATAAGATAGCTGTAGCTTTGTGGATTAGTCTCTGTGTCCTCTATTCTGTACCATTGGTCCACCCGCCTGTTTTGGTACCAGTACCATGCTGTTTTAATAGCCATAGTTCTTTGTGCTGAATTTTATTGCCCAAGTCATGCCATAATGTGATAAATTTTCAAGGATTTATTCCTCCATATCTTAACATTTATATTAAGAAAGAAAAATTGAGTGGTTAGCATTTGTATGATAAATTTTCTGTGAGTACTCAAGATTACTTCTTTACTTTTTACCATTATTAGGGTAGAATTCACACAAAATTGTAGATATTCATAATGTGTTATAAAATGTGATTTTTCATATACATTATGAAATGAATGCCACAATCAAGTTACTTAATATGTCTATCACTTTACATATTTACCTTTTTCTTTTCATGAGAATACCTAAATATATTCTCTTAATAAATTTTGAGTATGTAATACATTATTATGAACTATAGTTATCATTCTATACATTGGGTCTACTAGCATTTTTAATCTTGTAACTGCAAGTTTGTTCCTTTGTCAATGTCTGTCTGTTCCTTCATCTGCTCTGTTTCCATGAGTTTGATTTTTTTAAGATTTCACATGTATGAGAATCCATGCAGTGCTTGTCTTTTGGTGTCTGTTAAATTCATTTAGCACAAAGTCTTCCATTTTCATTCATGTGGGTAGCAAATGACAAGCTTTCCTTTTCTTAAAGCTGAATAATATCCCTCTTTTATTCTTTTACTTATTATTTTTATCAGTTGATGGGTATTTGAGTTGTTTCCAGCCTAAGTGAATAATGCTGCAATGATCATGGGAATACAAATATCTCTTTAAGATAATTATTTTATTTCTTTGGCTATATACCCAGAAGTGGCATTGTTGAATCATGCCATAGTCCTATTTTTAGTTATTTTTTTAAGAACCACTGTATTACTTTATGTAGTGGTTGTATGGATTTGTATTTCCAACAGTGTACAGGTTTCCATTTTCGTCATATCCTTGCCAAAATGTTATCTCTTGACATTTTGAAAACTTCTTGCCAGGTGTAAGGTGACAATTTTATGGTTTAGATTTGAATTTTCTTGATGATTAGTGAGGTAGAGCACCCTTTAAATGTATGAGTTGGTAATTTCTATGTATTCTTTAGAAAAAATTTTATTTAAGTCCTATGCTCATTTTAAAGTCAGATTTTTTCACTATGAAATTATATATGTTCCTTGTTAAATTTTGGATATTAACCCCTTATCAGATACACAATTTGTAAATATTTTCTTCCATTTGAGGATTGACTTCTCATTTTGGTGATTCCTTTACCTTGTAGAAATTTGTTTATTTTTGCTTGCATTGCTGTGCTTTTGGTGTCATATCCAAAGAATCATTGCCAAGACCAATGTCAATGAGAATTTCCCCATTTTCTTATAGTAATTGAAAGTTTCAAAACATACATTTAAGTTTTTAAGCATTTTTAGTTATTTTTATTCTTTTTAGATATACATGACAGTAGAGTATATTTTGACATATTATACATACATGGAGTATAACTTAGTTTGATTTGGATCCCATTCTTGTGGTTGTACATGATGTACAGTTTCACTGATTGTATATTTATATATTAACATAGGAAAATTATGTCTGATTCATTCTACTCTCTTTGCATTTTGGGTTATTTTTGTGTATGTTGTAGATAAGGACCAATTTCTCTTTTTTGTTATTTTTGTATATGGATATCCAGATTTCCCAACACCATTTATTACAGATACTATCATTTCCCTATTGTGTGTTGAAAATTAGCTGACTGTATGCATGTGTGGGTTTGTTTCTGGGATTTTTATTATGTTCCTTTGGTCTTTATGCCTGATTTTATGCCAGTATCATACTGCTTTGATTGCTGTAGCTTTGCAGTATATTTTGAAGTCAGATAATGTGATGCTTCCAGTTTTTTTTTCTTGTCAAGATAATTTTGGCTATTCAAGATCTTTTGTGATTCTATGTGAATTTCAGGAGTTGGCAAGCAATCTTGGGCAGTTAGGTGAGGTGAGACTTTTGGAGGGCCTGTTTTGGAGGTTGAAGGTATCTCTAGTGCTTCATGGGTAAAGCTTCCTGATGGGGTCTGCAGAGTAGTTAATAGGTTCTGTAGCCTTTCTTTCCTGCTCTCAGCTTTTCATAGCCACTCAGCTGTACGGATCACCTGTGTATTCTAGGTAGGATGCTAGAGAAATGGGCCTATCAGGGAGCACTGGAGGAGCTAAGCACATAGTCATTATGCTCTAACTTTTCCTTTTGGGAGAAATCATGGCCCCGAGGGGATTCTCCTGGCTTTGAGTTGTGCCCCCGTGGGGAGGTGATGTGTGTAAAATGAAACTATTTCTCTTCCCCTTTTTAATGTCTTTAAGATTTTAAGATCCAACAATGTGCTGGAATTTCTACACAGGACTACTGGACTCCCATGAAGGTACTCTGTCATCCATGGTTAGTTGTTTAAACCTATGATTTGGGAGTATTGAAAGTACAAAATCCTATTCGACAACCTTGTTGATGTTACTGTCTCTGATTATTTTCTAACTGATCAGGAGGTGACTAGGAGAGAAATTGGATAGCACTGAATAAAAAGGTACCTATCAAAATATTTGTTATACTAATTTGATTTCTTATCTTTTTAATCTTGGTAGGTATTATAATTTGGATCCTCAATACTCCACAAAAGCCCATATATTGAAGGGTTAGTCCTCAATGCAGCAGTATTCAGAGCTTTGGCTGTTGGGAGGTGATTGGATCATGAGGGCGCTGACCTTAAGAGGATTTAACCATTTGTGTTATTATGCTTAATGAGTTTTGGGAAAGAGCTTTGTTTTAAAATTGAGCTTTCTTTGCTTCTAGGTTCCTATGAGATGAGCAGCTTTCCTCTGCCATGTTCTTCCACCATGATGTACTGCCTTGTCACAGACCTAAAACCAATGAGGCTAAGCAATAATGGACTGAAACCTATTAAACCATAAGCCAAAATAAATCTTTCTCATTTTAAGTTATTTTTTCGAATATTTTTTCCAACAAAAGAAAGGTGACTAACTAACACATAAAATTGGTACCAATAAATGAGGTCATTACTATCACTATACATTATCTTGTAGTTCAGAAGCCTTTGGAACTTGTTTGGAGGAAATTTGGAAAAGTTTGAAAACCAGGCTAGAAAAAGCTGAGAATTCTATAAGCAGAGCTTAATGTGTGATTCTGGTGGGAATTCCCAAAACCAGAATGCTGGTAGAAACCTGGACAGTAAAGGCTGTGTTGTTGAGGTTTCAGATGGAGGTGAGGACTCTACTGGAAGTTGAACTAAAGTTCATTCATGTTACATTCTGGCAAAAAGAAAAAAAACCTTGTCTACATTTTGTCCATGCCTTGAGACTTTGAGAGACTAAGTTTAAAGATGAGGAACTAATCTGGTAGAGGAAATTTCATGGCAGCACAATATTCTGGCTGTGGCATGAATGTTGCTGGCTGCTTTTATCTAGATTAAAAATAAATAAATAAATAAATAAATAAACAAATCAGAGCCAAAAGATATGAAAAACTTGCAGTTGGGCCAGAAAAAAAAAAAGTGCATGTGCACTTTCAGCCAAGGAGGTTGTTGCTAAAGAGCCTAGTACCAAGTACTTCAGCCTGGGACATGAGGAAAGATGCCCTGAGGGCATTTCGAATATCTGCTAGATTCCATTCATTGCAGGATCAATGTCACAAAAGTGTAAACTCAATTAAAAGAATTTGCTTTGAAAAGAGAGCACCAGGTACCATGCTTGCACACAGCTGCTTAGGAAATTTAATACCCTAGATATATTTTCTTATGCTCAGCCATCCAGACACTCAGAGGCCACTGCAGCTATGGTCTAAGGGATTCTAAAATCTTCTCTCACTAGAAGCAGACCTTGGCTTTATTTACATGGTGCTGGGTTTGTAGGCATTCAGAGTGAACAACCTATGGGGTCATGGTAGCTTCCACTGAGATTTCTCAAGGAAGCATGGAAGCCAGGGGCTATATAGCAGAGTTAATATTCCTGAAAAAAGCTCCTAAGAGGGTGACATTTGTGAGAATGAAGCTGAAACTACAATGGAGATCCCAGGAAGTTGGAGATGTCAGGAATGTAGACTTCCTACTAGGGGAATCTGCAGACAGTGAGTAGAGCACCAGGCCAAGAGAGAGGACATGGGCATTGAAGCCAGCAAAGCTGTAGGGGCAGGATTGTCCAAGCCCTTTGGAGCTTACATCATGTCATGTATCCTGGATGACAAATATAGAACTGCAGGATTTAATGTTTGCCCCCATTGAGTTTTGGTCTTGCTTTGGTCCAATTCCTCCTTTCTATGCCCCTAGACCTCCTATTGGAATGGGAATATTTACCTTGTGCCATGGTATGTTGGAAGTTGTAACTTACTTTTTGATTTTACAGGGACTTGCATCTAAGAGTTTGCCTTGAGTCTCAGGATTCAAAGTAGACTGTGGATTGATTTTTGAGAAATGCCAGAACTGTTAAGAGTTCGGTGACTCTTGGAGAGGGATTAAGTGAATTTTGCACTGTGAGACAGACATGAGACTTTGAGGACCAGGAAAAGAATATTATGACTTGAATCTTAAATGTATCCCAAAATTCATGTGTTGAAGGCTTGATCCTCAATGCAGCAATGTTCAGAAGTAGGTTCTTTGGAGGTGATCATATCATGAAGGTTCTGAGCTCATGAATGGATTAATTCATTTATGAATCCATAGCTTAATGGGTTTTGGGGAAGGGATTTTGTCATAAAATTTAGCTCTCTCTGCTTCCCATCTGCTACGAGGTGAAACAGCTGTCTCTGCTATGCACTTCCACCATGACATACTGCCTTACCACAGGTCTTAGGTTGACTAGACTAAGAAACCATAGACTGAAATCTCTGAAACCATGAGCCAAAATAATTTTCCTCCTCTTTTTATTTGTTGTTTTTAGATACACATGACAGTTGGGTGTATTTTGACATATTATACTTATATGGAGTGTAACCCATTATATATTTGATCCCGTTCTTGTGGCTGAACTATTTTTCACAGATATTCTGTTACAGTGAATAAAATATGACTGATAGATTATATAGCCCCTTATATTGTGGTAAGAAATATACTTACCTCGATCATCATTTGAAAAGTCTAGAGGATTAAAGAAAAAAATGAGATTCTTAGTTTCTTATAAACTGATATGTAATAATTTATTAGCCAATTCAATATCTAATTTATTTACCACTTTCTGTTGAATATGAATGTCAGGATCCTAAAAGAAGATAAAAAAAGCATACTGAGATTCTACCTAGAGAGGTATAATTACATTGCTTTCTTATTTGATGAGAATCTGTTTACCTTTTCCTTTTTTAGTTCTCTTAGAGTAAGAACCTTTTGGGAAAGAAAAAAAAAAGAATTTATTTTACCAATAGCTGACCAACATCAGTCTATGTCTAACTAAGGGATTTACCACTTTACCAAATATTCCCATTTTTTGGTTGAATTTTTAAAGTAAATCCTTTGCTCCTCCACTTTTTTGTTCATGATAGATGAATCGTGGAGATGAAAAGGAGAGAATGGACCATAAGTCCAAGTATGAGCATGGACAGAAGCATACACTTGTGTGTGTGTGTGTGTGTGTGTGTGTGTGTTTTCATGTTCACAACCTCAGAAACCATAGTTCTAGTTAGTTCTAGTTTAGTTCAGTGGCTTCAATCAGGAATGAGAGGCGCTCTAGTGGCTGTTGATGAGTTGTGAAGATAGAAGTGGTCAGATAAAGAGCAGAGGGTACATATGTAGGCAGCCCCCCTGAGTAGATTTTGAGAAAAAACAGTGAATGTTGAGTTGTGAGAGTTAAGGACATTAATGGTACATTGAAATTAGTGGTAAGTGTGAGTCCCTGAAAAATACTAGTGCCTCGGAATTCCCTTTATAACCATCAAATTTCTGAAGAAGTTTTATTTCAAATAAACTTTATCATCCCATATTCATATCAGAGCACATGTTCTGATTTGAGGGACAATTTGTAACTATTTTAATAGTAGTAAATATTGAAATTTAGTATAAAATGGACCTTTTCTTGGCCTTAAGTCAAGTGGGGAGGGTAGTTTGGTGTTAGAATATGAGTACCAGATTCAGAGTCACAAAACCTGAGCACAGTATCCAGCTCCTTCTGTAGTTAGTTTAACTTGGGTAAATATGAATCTTTGTGAGCATTAATTTACTCTTCCAAAGTGGAGATAATATGTTTTTTCCTCTTTGGTTGTATGGCTTCCAAAATGTCTTTTCTTTTTTAAAAAATTATTTGTTCTTTTTATATATACATGACGATAGAGAGTATTTTGACATATTATACATACACTGAGCATAACTTCTTTTCATATGTACTGTTTTATTTAATCTTCACAACAATTCATAAATTATATGTTTTATCTCCATTTTAAACATCTAAGAAACTATTTCAGGGAGATTCTAAAGAACTTTTCTAAGATCTTGGGGATAAAATGAAGCTTGAATTAAACGATTTTAATGGTCTTCAGAAGGAAAAATATTTTCATTTTCTGAGAATGCACAGTTCTTTTGTATTTGCATATGCACATCTATAGAGAGATTGATAAGCAGTTGGATATATAACAGCAAAAGATGTGCTGTTTTAACAAATCATGCTCAAAGGGGGATGAGTCCTTTGTTTATAAAAAATAAATCCTTTTATCAATTCTCTGGTAATTCGTAATCTAGTTACCTGAATCATCCTCATAGTCTAGAAGCCCAGTACCTAGGGAAAAAGGAGAGTTCCATGATTTTGATTCTTGATTATTAGTGGGGCTTTATTTAAGATTCTGAGAGTTTACATAAGCATAAGTTTCCAAAGGTGAATAAAGATGTGAATTAATTTACTTTGTAGAAATTATGGATTGTGCATAAGTATCAGTAGTAGATGATGATAAGTGACTGTGTGAGTCACCAGTTTTGAAACATTAGCTAGGCTAAATAACAGAGGGTATTGCAAAGTTGATTTCACTCTAGTGCATACCTCTCATTTCTCCCATTACCAATTCTCGGCTCTTTGTTAGAAACTTTGGCATCTCTCTATATCTTGCTATGGAAAGTCTACTTTACCTTTTCATATCTTGAACTTGTACTCTTCCTTTCAGTCATAATAACATTATTATGTTCACTCTCATTATTCATGGCTACATTAGATTCTTCTACCTAGTTATCTTAATGAGATCTTCTTCACTACAGATTTAGACCTTCCACTGAACCATCTACTCCAGTGCTATTTCCAAGGCTTGGTATCTGTGTTACTGCCCTCTGAAAGGAAACTCAGAATCGTGTAGGCCCATTTACATTAATCACACCTGCCTACTTCTCAACAAAGTTTGGCATTCAGTGCTCTAAGAAAGCTCTGGTAGATTTCTCTTAATGATTTAGAAGTTCAACTCATGAAATGATGTACTCTGCCAGGTGCAGGAAACCTAGTGGTAAACTTAGATTTTGTTCCTGCTTTATGAAAAATCTATAAATGCTTATTGTATTTCTTTTTCCCCCATGGGTATAAGTACTTACTTTGTTCTGAACTGTATCTGGAGACATCTATTTCTGTGGAAGAATTAGGCAAAAATATTTCTATTAGCTCCTTGTGAGAGGTATTCTTCCCTTGACCTAGCTCTCCTCGCTCTAGCTTCTTTGTTCCCAATTGTGGTCCTCCTGACAGAATGAATTACCAATTCTCACCTCTTTACAGCATCCCGAGCTATTCCTATTGCACTTATCTTTTCATGCTACTCATTTTCTAGGGTTTATAGGTACTGGTGATGGTAAATAAGGAGGGAACATAGATGATTAGTAGGGAGGGGGTGAGATAATGAAAAAAAATCCTGGAGAGGAAGACCTTATGACAGAAATGTCTTTGCTTTTATGAGCCCCATCTCTATTTTCATTGACAAGTAGTATTCTGTATTTGTCTTATTTTATTATCTCCTCATGGCAAGTCACTAAAAGTCTCCAGTTATTTCCATATATTAGATATTGATGAGTGCTAGCATACTGTCATCTCACTTCCAGTTTTAAAAATTAAAATAATTTTCTTTGGAGCTCGGATAAGTTTGTTTTAATTACTCTTGCTGAACTGCTATTTTTCTTGTTGACAGTGTTGATAACATAAGCTTCAGGGGTTTTAACAGTGCAAAGAGAATTACTACTAAGTCAGAGATTCTTATTTTCATTGGTTCTGTCTAGTTATATATAGACTTATGTATTGAAACAGATTGTCAAAATATTGCCAAAGTCTCTAGCTACTTGGTAAACAGAGACAAACTTAGACTGTTTATTGGCATCCCTCTTCTGTGACTTCTACAGGAAATCTCTGTTTTGACTCATTATTACTCACCATTTTGCTTGCTTCGTGTCCATCTTGTTAACAAAATAGCCAGAATGGCAAGTCCCAGTAGAATCAGGATGACACCCAAAGTTATTTCTGAAACAAAAACTCATCTGTATGTCTGCTTATTTGGGCCAGTTTATTATTAGAAACAACTTCTGATTAACAGACTGTTTTTCTCTTTCCTTTTTCTGTGTCCTTCTTTATTTCTTCATCTTCCTAATTCTAATGCCCCTACATTCCTGCACCTGTCCATTTTTAGCTCTTTTATTGGTTCTTTGGGTTATATGCTAAGAACATGCTTTGGAGTGAGCAGTCTGAAAGATTTTTTCCTCAGTGAACTCCTTACTGTGAGGCAAGAGAAAGTTAGAGGGAATCAGTGGTCTGAAAAGCAATCTTCTGGGGTTTGAGAAAAACATTAGAATTTCTATTTTATAAAATTTTATTTTATAATTATAAAATTTATAATTTTCTATTTTACAAGGTACATATTAGCATAATTGTACATTCAAATATATGTAAATATACATACATAGGGAATGTATGCTCACGTTTTTTTGTTGTTGTTGTTGTTTTGTTTTGTTTTGTTTTTTGGCGGAGATGAGCAATCAAAAAGCTTGAGAGTCCCCTGAAGGATACTGATTGAACTTCTTATCAAAAGAAAGAACTTTCAGTCTTCACCCACCAAGTCCCTTATGATAAGATAGATATTTATGAGGTTTGTTACTGAGGTTAACATGATAAATCACGCTGGGACTGTTCAGCCTGTGTTTGTTTATGTGTCCATTGATTTGCATCTGATTGATATTAAGATATTATATCCCATCTGATTCAAATGTATGATATGTCAAGGTCATTGTACTGTCATGTGTAACATAGCAAGTCACTAAATTAAAACAAAAAAGATAGATTTTTGCAAAAATTGTAGGAGACACAGTGTGTTATGGTTATAAAAAATAGGCTATGTGAGATGGTTTTAGGAGAAGAGGAGAGAGAGAGAGGAACAAGGAAGGAAAGAAGGAAGAAGAGAGGAAAAGAAAAGGGGAAAGGAGGAGGAAAGAAGGAAGGAATGAACCATATATCTGCCTGTGACAGTGAAAATGCTGAAGATTATCCAACTTTGAAAGGCTAAGAGAAAAGATTACACCAAAATTAAGGCTATTTCAAAAAAATCAATAGGTGAATCCACTTCAAGATGTAACAACAACATACCTCCAATCAAGGTGGATTAAGCACATGTCCATGTAGTCTTTTAAGTGTTTGGTTATGTGAAAAAATTCTCCTGCAATTTGACCTAAAGATTTATTCCTGATGCACCTCTAAATTGAATAGTAAATATTCAGTCTGGCCTCTATCTTTAAAATCAGGTGTTTTTTTTTTTGTTTTGTTTTGTTTTGTTTTGTTTTGTTTGACTAATGTGACTTTTCCCTTAGGGGATAAAGTGATAGCTAGATTTTGAACTCAGATTAAGTCTTCACATAGTAATACCTCCTTTGAAATGCTCTGGTTAAAAGGCAGTCCACCTTAGAAGATGAATCCACTCCACATTTTTTTATGAGGAAAACAAGAGGAAGTCCTTATTTATCATAGTTGAGGCAAATCATAAAGTGAACAGTAGTACACAAAGGGCAATAATAGGCTAAGGAATTTTCCCAGTGCTATGGAGGATGTTTATTTTCTTAGATCAGTTCAAATTCTAGAAACCAAAGAAGAAACCATTTCTATCACTCTACAGCAGAGTTGACCATGGGCTGTTTTCCCCCATGTTCCTAGAGGAATCAATGAAAATGAAATAATGGATACTGAACTTGAAAGGAGAACAGGCGAGGACTGTAAATCAGTTGTATTAACGTCCCTAAGAAAAGGTTTCTGAGCAAGTGTTAAAGAAACATCAGAGAGGAAGTTGGTTCATACCCAAGGCTGCCATTTTCCTGGTATTGTCTTCAGTGGGTTCCAAGTCATCTGGATTCCTTTGTCAGAGGCAGATTAAGAGAAAATGAACAACTTAAAGTCACTGTTTCTGAGTAGTATAAACTTGGCTGTCAGGGATGTCCTTATAGACAAAGATACAGAGGATCTCTGAGGAATTGTGTGGCTCAGGTTAATCAGACCTTACCAGGCTATGTGAGTGTGATCTATGAAGATTCCAGAATCTATGTCATAAGAAAGCATTAGAACTTCAGAGAGGTAAGAGGAAAGGAAGAAGAGGAACAGAAGGCTGAGAAGACATAAAAATACTTTGGTGAATCTTGGAACTTATATAGAATATTGGAAGGGAACTCATTCTACTGGGTTCTAGAATAATTTCTAAGTTTTTGGATATTTTGAGTCCAGAGATTATGTCTTATTCAATGTTGAAAACCTTTCATAGAATAGGAGCTTTTTAAATGTTTGATGATTGAAGTGAGAAAAAATCCTGTATTTAAAAATAAAGGCTTTGAAATAAATGAGGGTGAACCGAAGAAGCAAAGGACTTGGAGTTTGATGACAAGAGGTAAGAGTCTGCGATGCAAAAGAGTGAGTCAGTGAATGGGATTCATAAGGCAATGTAATAAAGAGAAATAGATACTTTTTATTGAGTGTCTATTGACTACAAAGCTCTGTAGTAGGTAATTTATAAGCACAAACACAACATGATCCCCAATATCTTTATAATGAAATTTTTCAAGATGGAAACACCTGAAGCCAACCATCTAACAAATGGCAGAGTTTCTGAAACCAAAGCTCATACCATATGCACAAAGCTATATTTTGTTTCAGTGTTGAAACAGCTCTGGACTATTTTGTTTTTTAAAATCAACCTTGATGGTTATAAATTCTTATTTTGTCTACTTTTTAAATTTAGGTTGATGAGAGAGGAGCCATTTACATTTTTTATATTGAATTTTAAATTACTAGGGTTTCAATAATCATTACATATTTTAATTTTATTAAAATTTATCTATTGACACAAATTCATTCTTTTTTTGTTTGGTACTAGGGATTGAACCCAGTGGTCCTTTACCATTGAGCTATACCTCTAGCCCTTCTTCTTATTATTTTTTTTTTAATTTTGAAACAGGGTCTCACTAAATTGCAGAGGCTGGCATTGAACTTAAAACTTCCAGCCTCAGCTTTCTAAATTGCAGGGATTATAGGTGTACACCACCACAAGAAGGTACAGATTCCTTCTTTTATAAAAAAAATACTTTTATTGGTATATTAAAATTATACATAGTGATGGGATTTATTGTGGTATATTAAAATATGCACATAACATAATTTGGTCATTTTCATTCTCCAGTACCTCCCCTTTCCTTTTATTCCTCTTTCCCTCTGATCTCCATCCTCTGCTTTCTGGTCTCACTTCTATTTTTATGAGAGCTCCTATTTTTTACTCTAATTCTATATATGAGAGAAAATGTATGACCCTTGACTTTTGAGTTTTTTTGCTTAACATGATATTACCCAGTTCCATACATTTTTTGCAAATGTTATAGTTTTATTTCTCTTTATGACCAGTACACCATTGTATGTGTGTGTATGAATGTGTGTGTGTGTGTGTGTATTACATTTTCTCTATCCATTCATCTGTTGATGAATACCTAGACTGTTTCCATTACTTGGCTAATGTGAATTGTGTTGTTACAAACGTGGATATGCATATACTGCTACAGTATGCTGCCTTTAGTTTTATATCACTGAGGAATGATATAGGAATGATATTGTGGCTCCTTTACTAGTATTTTGAGGAAACTCCATACTTATTTTCAAGTGGTTTTACTAATTGATGAAATCTCAGGGCAGTTTGATGTGCATTTCCTTGACTGCTAAAGCTGTTGAACATTTTTCATATATTTGTTGGCTATTTGTTCTTCTGATTCTAAACTTAGAAGATACCATAAACTATACCAGAAGATGTCTAGAGCTGGTAAACAAATTCAGCAAAGAAATAAGATAAAAAAAACTTTGGCAGTTACTCCTCTAACAGAGGATTAATATCCAGAATATTATATCCAGAAATATCTTATCTCGTTGTTAGTTTTGGTGGACCCTACATGATTTCTGGAGACTATGACCTTCTATTTGTACCAACATTGGTCTTCATATAGAATATCTGGTTTTGACCAGTGAATAAAACAATAATAGAATGATATTATCAGGGTTCTCTTGTGAAAATGTATTTCTTTACAAACATTACAAAAACCTATATAAAATTTTTTGGTACTATTCAGAACTCTAGTGCCAAAAATATTTAGAACTGTGACTTCACCCATTAACTTTTTTTTTACATTTTTTTAAAAATTGATTTTCTAAAAAAATAAATGACAGTGAAATGCATTAAAATTCTTGTTACACATATACAGCACAATTTTTTTCATATCTCTGGTTGTATATAAAGTATGTTGACACAAATTCATGTCTTCATACATGTACTTTGGATAATGATGTCTATCACATTCCACCATCCTTGCTAGTTCCCTGCCGCTTCCCTTTTCCTCCCTCCCCTATGCCCTATCTAGAATTCATCTATTCCTCCCATGTTCTTCCTCCCTACCCCACTATGAGTCAGCCTCCTTATATCAGAGAAAACATTCAGCATTTTGGGGGGGGGGGATTGGCTAAATTCACTTGGCATTATCTTCTCCAACGCCATCCGTTTACCTGCAAATGTTATGATTTTATTCTCTTTTACTGCTGAGTAAAATTCAGTTGTG
The DNA here is from genome assembly GCF_021218885.2 of Marmota monax. NCBI lineage: Eukaryota > Metazoa > Chordata > Mammalia > Rodentia > Sciuridae > Marmota > Marmota monax. The sequence goes on along the minus strand of NW_026693003.1, from coordinate 94,178 downwards.
TATATATGCCACATTTTTTTATCCATCATCCACTGAAGGGCATCGAGGTTGGCTCCATAGTTTAGCTATTGTGAATTGTGCCGCTATAAATATTGATGTTGCTGTGTTTCTATAGAATGCTGTTTTTAAGTTTTGGGGGTATAGACCAAGGAGAGGGATAGCTGGGTCAAATGTAGGTTCCATTCCCAGATTTCCAAGGAATCTCCATACTGCTTTCCATATTGGCTGCAACAATTTGCAGTCCCACCAGAAATATATAAGTGTGCCTTTTTCCCCACATCCTCGCCAACACTTATTGTTGTTTATATGCATAATAGCTGCCATTCTGACTGGAGTGAGATGATACCTTAGAGTCGTTTTGATTTACATTTCTCTAATTGATAGAGATTATGAGAATTTTTTCATATATTTGTTGATTGATTGTGTATCCTCTTCTGAGAAGTGTCTGTTCAGATCCTTGGCCCATTTATTATTGGGTTTTTTGTTTTTCCAGTGCTTAGCTTTTTGAGTTCTTTATATACCCTAGAGATAGTGCCCTATCTGATGTGTGAGAGATGAAAATTTGCTCCTAGGATGTAGGCTCTCTGTTCACCTCACATATTGTTTCTTTTGCTGAGAAGAAACATTTTCATTTGCTTCCATCCTATTTATTGATTCTCAGTTTTAATTCTTATATTATGAGAGTCTTATTAAGGAAGTTGGAGCATAATCCCACATGATGAAGATTAGGGCCTACTTTTTCTTGTATTAGATGCAGAGTCTCTGGTTTAATTCCTATGTCCTTGATCCGTTTTGAGTTAAGTTTTGTGCATGGTGAGAGATAGGGGTTTAATTTCATTTTGTTGCATATGGATTCCCAGTTTTCTCAGCACCATCTGTTGAAGATGCTATGTTTTCTCCAGTGCATGTTTTTGGCATCTTTGTCTAATATAAGATAATTGTAATTTTTTGGGTTAGTCTGTGTGTCCTCTATTCTGTACCATTGGTCTACCAGTCTGTTTTGGTGCCAATACCATGCTGTTTTTGTTACTGTTGCTTTGTAGTATAGTTTAAGATCTGGTATAGCGATGCCACCTGCTTCGCTCTTCCTGCTAAGGATTTCCTTAGCTTTGCTGTGTCTCTTATTTTTCCAGATGAATTTAATGATTGCTTTTCTATTTCTATGAAGAATGCCATTGGGATTTTGGTCAGAATTGCATTAAATCTGTATAGTGCTTTGGAAGTATGGTCATTTTGATAACATTAAATTCTGCCTATCCAAGAGCAAGGTAGATCTTTTCACCTTCTTATGTATTCTTTATTTCTCTTGTTAGGGTTCTGTAGTTTTTATTGTTTAGATCTTTCACCTCTTTTGTTAAATTTATTCCCAAATATCTTATTTTTTTGAGGTTTTTGTGCATGGTGTAGGGTAGTTTTTCTCATTTCCTTCTCAGAGGCTTTGTCACCAATATACAGGAATGCTTTTGACTTATGGGTGTTAATTTTATATTCTGCTATTTTGATGAATTCATTTACTAGTTGTAGAAGATTTCTGGTGGAGTTTTTTTGGGTCCTCTAGGTATAGAATCATATCGTCAGCAAATAGTACTAATTTAAGTTCTTCTTTTCCTATACATAGCCCTTTGATTTCTTTCATCTGTCTAATTGCTCTGGCCAGTGTTTCAAGAACTATGCTGAATAGAAGTGGTGTAAGAGGGCATACCTGTCTTGTTCTAGTTTTTAGAGGGAATGCCTTTGATTTTTCTTCATTTAGAATGATGTCGGCCTGAGGCTTAGCATAGAGCATACATAGCCTTTATAATGTTGAGATATGTTCCTGTTATCCCTAGTTTTTCTAGTGTTTTAAACATAAAGGAGTGCTGTATTTTGTCAAATGCTTTTCCTGCATCTATTGAGATGATCATATGATTCTTATCTTTAAGTCTATTGATGTGATGAATTACATTTATTGATTTTTATATGTTGAACCAACCTTGCATCCCTTGGATGAATTCCAATTGATCTTGGTGCACAATCTTTTTGATATGTTTTTGTATTCAATTTGCCAGAATTTCATTGAGAATTTTTGTATCTATGTTCATTAGAGATATTGTCTGAAGTTTTCTTTCTTTGATGTGTCTTTGTCTGGTTTTGGGATCAGGGGGATATTCATCTCATAGAATGAGTTTGGAATTACTGCCTCTTTTTCTATTTCCTGAAATAAATTGAAGAGTATTGGTATTAGTTTTTCTTTAAAGGTCTTGTAGAACTCAGCTGGGTATCCATGTGGTCCTGGGCTTTTCTTGGTTGGTAAGCTTTGGATGGCTCCTTCTATTTCCTCACTTGATATTGGTGTGTTTAAATTGTGCATATCTTCCTGATTCAATCTGGGCAAATCGTATGACTTAAAAAATTTTTTCAATGCCTTTAATGTCTGCTATTTTAAAGGAGTATAAGATTTCAAAGGAATTTCTAATTATCCTCTGTATTTCTGTAGTGTCTGTTGTGATATTACCTTTTTCATCATGTATGCTGGTAATTTGAGTTCTCTCTCTCTCGTTCTCTTCATTAGCCTGACTAAGGGTCTGTCAATTGTATTTATTTTTTCAAAGAACCAACTTTTAGTTTTGTCAAATTTTTCAATTGTTTCTTTTGTTTTGATTTCATTGATTTAAGATCTAATTTTAATCATTTCTTGCCTTCTCCTACTTTTGCTGCTGGTTCATTCTTCTTTTTCTAGGACTTTGAGATGTAGTTTGAGGTCATTTATTTGTTGACTTTTTTTAAGGAATTAACTCCATGCAATGAATTTTCCTCTTAGTACTGCTTTCATAGTGTCCCAGAGATTTTGATATGTTGGGTCTATATTCTCATTTACCTCTAAGAATTTTTTGAACTCCTCCTTGATGTCTTCTGTGACTGATTGTTAATTCAGTAGCATATTTTTTAGTTTCCAGATGATGGAGAAATTTTTATTCTTTATTTTGTCATTAATTTCCAATTTCCTTCCATTATGGACTGATAAAATGCATGGTACTATCTCTACTTTTTTTTATATTTGCTAAGAGTTGCTTTGTGGCATAGTATTCGGTCTATTCTAGAGAAGGATCAATATGCTGCTGTTATCAATATGCTATCTATAGTTTCTTTATTCAAGTTTTGTTTGGAAGTTCTATCCAGTGATGAAAGAGGTGTGTTAAAGTCACCAAGATTATTGTGTTGTAGTCAATTTGACTCTTGAACTTGAGAAGAGTTTGTTTGATGAACATAGCTGCACCATTGTTTGGGGCATATATATTTATGATATGTTTTGTTGGTGAATGGTTCCCTCGAGGAGTATGTAATGTCCATCTTTATCCCTTTTGATTAACATTGGCTTGACGTCTACTTTATTTGATATGAGTATAGAAACCTCTGTTTGCTTCCATAGTCCATGTGAGTGGTATGATTTTTCCCAACCTTTCACCTTTAGTTTGTGTATGTCTTTCCCTATCAGATGAGTCTCCTGTAAGCTGCATATTGTTGGGCCTTTTTTAAAAATACAATCCGCTATCCTGTGTCTTTTGATTGGAGAGTTTAAGCCATTAACATTTAGGGTTACTATTGAGACATGGTTTGTATTTCCAGCCATCTTTGTTTATTTTTGTTATTTTACTTGGTTTTACTCTTTGATTAGTTTTTCCTTTAGTAAATTATCTCTCTCTCTCCTGATTTTCATTGCTGTTTTTCATTTCCTTTTCATGAAATATTTTGTCAAGGATATTTTGTTGTGCCATTTTTCTAGCTATAAATTCTTTTAACATTTGTTCATTGTGGAGGTTTTTATTTCATCTTCAAATCTAAAGCTTAATTTTGCTTGATACAAGATTCTTGGTTGGTACCCATTATCTTTCAGAGCTTGATATATGTCGTTCCAGGACCTTCTAGCTTTCAGGGACTCTGTTGAAAAATCTGCCATTATTCTAATTGGTTTACCCCTGTATGTAATCTTATTCCTTTCTCTTGTGGATTTTAAAATTCTCTACTTAGGGGCCGGGGGTGTGGCTCAAGGGGTAACATGCTTGCCTGGCATGCACTGGGCACTGGGTTCGATCCTCAGCACCACATAAAAATAAAATAAAGATGTTGTATCCACCAAAAACTGAAAAATAAATATTAAATATCTCTCTCTCTCTCTCTCTCTCTCTCTCTCTCTCAAAAAATTCTCTACTTAGTCTGTATGTTGGGCTTTTTCATTATAATGTGCCTTGGTGTAGGTCTGTTGTGATTTTGTACACTCAGTATTCTGTAGGCTTTTCATGTTGCTCACCTTCCTTTTCAGCTCTATGGGTCTGGTGTGTTACTATTTTTACCCTATAGATTTGTAGTGCTCCTTTAGAGTTCTATGATCTCTTCTTTGTGGGAAAGGACAATGTTAACAAGTCCCAATATCAACAATATATCACCTACATTATTAAGACATTTACAGTTTAGTCTTGATGTCCAGAAATGTTGGTTTTCAATTATTATTTAAAATATAATGAGTAGTTTCATAAAAAAAGATTTACAGTTTCTGGTAGTGGACAATGAACTGGGGGTCAGCCATTGGATGATATGTTGACGGGAGAAGATGTGAGGGTATAAAGTTAATATATCTTAGGAAATGTGAAGGAGAAATCTAGTGAAGAGGGCTAGTAGCAGGAGAATAGATAGGAGGTAATTTGTGGTAGATAATTATATGGGTAGACAGTAGAGTACATAAAACAAACACACATACATATTTAGAAAAATATAGGATGTTAAAATAGTATAATTTGGAGGATGAAGGAAGAAAAAAGAGAAAAAAGGAAAAGAAAGAAAGAAAAAGAAAAAAGCAAAAAAGAAAAAAGGACTTATGCAATTCCTCTATATTATATTATTCTGGTCATTCAGTCCTCAAAGTCCTATTTCATGCGAAGTTCTTGGTTTTACATATGTTGAGGATATGAGGGCCAGAGGATAGAAGGGTAGAAGAGGAAAAAAATACTCTTAGAGATCCATTTCTTTCTTTTCTCATCTAGTAGATGGGGTTGTCTCATCCAGTAAGTGTCTCTGCCCTCAGGATTATTTAGGTAAACAGGGTGTGAAGACTGGACATGATATGGAATGTCTGGAAGCGGAGAGTGCCCGCCCCCCAGTTCCAGTAGGGAAATAGCACCACATGGCCCCCAGTAACATCTCCCTCTCTTGCCTGGAGATTTTCCCAGATCCTAATCTCTCTGTTATGCTCCAGACTTTAGTCCCCTCCCCTCTCTTATTTATTAGGTCCCAACTGGGGAACCTCTCACCCCCAGGTGGGCAGCGCCCTGTTCACACTGCACTTCTGTCCAACTGAGACCTGTTGTTGTGTTGGGTGGTGACTGTGCCAACATAACACCATTGGGGAGGGGGAGAAATTGGAAATCAGGTACCTGCTCGAATAGCCACGCCCACTACAAAATGGTGAGGAAGGTTTTCCGATATGGAGGCAGTCTGCTTCCAGCACCGAGGTGTCTGGTAATGTGGGAGGAGCTGGGTGATGGCCTTGTACTGTGTGTGGGTAGGTAGCAGCTGAGTGACCTGTGTGGGAGCAGCACACAGTCTGGAGTTCTGCAGAGATGCTGATAGGTGTTTCTGCTAAGCCACTTGTGAGTCATGCATGGGCTACAACTGCTTGCTTCAGTCTGGAGCTGGAGACTTACTCAAGCCCAGAGGCTCTGATTTCTGTGTGGGTGGTCTCAGTGCTGGTGATTTCTGTGAAAATCCACTGGCCCCTGGAGATTCGATCTGGGAATTGTCCCCACCTAATATGGTGAGAATGTTGAGTCAACATGGCGGAGGTCTGCTTTCAGCACCATGGTTTCTGGTGAGGTTGGGGGAGCTGGGCAATGGCACTGTGCTTTGGGCAGGTAGCAGCTGAGTGACTTGCATGGAAGCAGAGTGAAGTCTTGGCGATCTGCAGGTGTGTTGATAGGTGATTCTGCTAAGGCACTCCCCAAGCCTTGCATGGGCTAGAACTTTGGGCTTTGGGTCCTGCTCGAATTCCAGGTGTTGTACTAGAATGCTGAGACCCATAGCCCTGTGAGGGTCACAGCTCTGGTGATTTCTGCGGAGAGCAGCTGTATAGGGGTCCTCTAACACTCAGAGATGCAGTATTTAAACTAGGTGAGATCTGGATCACAGAACAACACAGAATGCTGCCTTCCCTCTGGTCCATCATCTTGAAGCTTGGTCAGTTTCATTCCACTGTTTGAAGTTGATGCATTTTTTTAAGAGAAAAAAAATATATATTTCCTCTTAAAAAAAAGATATATATATATATATATATATATATATATATATATATATATATCCTCTTAAAAATACATCAAGCTTCAAGATATATATATATATATATATAATGAATTACACGGAGAGAAAAAAATGTAGACTTGGAATTATCTCCCAGTTTGTAGAAGCACACGTCCATCTCAGAATAATGAATTTTCTTTTTTTAAGCAATAAGTTCCCATATCGCACTGTGTCTACAATTCTAATTCCTATTATCAATAATTTGATTACAAATTATGAATTATGCCATGATTCTTGTTCAGTTCTCAGTAGAGATTTAAAGTTTGTTTTAAATGCTAAAGAAAGACTTTAGCATTTAAAACTACATGTTATTTTATGATTCTTCAACATATTCTTTACTCAGTTAAAATTCTAGTTCTATTCATTTTTCCCTCATAAATATTATTTCCTTTATTTTAGTGGCTTTTCTATTCTGTAATTTTCTTCTCCATGTCTCTCTGTTTATAAAATTCAGAATTGAATGTAACTTCCCAATTGGTGATAAAAGGACATTTTATTATTTGCTCTCTCAGATTTTATTTTTATGTATTTTTTTAGAATTTATATATGACAGCAGAAGGCATTACAATTCTTATTACATATATAGAGCACAATTTTTCATATATCTGGTTGTATACATAGTATATTCACACCAATTCATGTCTTCATACCTGTACTTTGGATAGTAATGATCATCACATTCCACCATCATTAATTACCCCATGTCCCCTCCCTTCCTCTCTAACCCCTCTGCCATATATAGAGTTCATCTATTCCTCCTGTGCTCCTGCTCCCTATCCCACTATAAATCAGTCTCCTTATGCCAAAGAAAACATTTGGCATTTGGTTTTTTGGGATTGACTAATTTCACTTAGCATTATTTTCTCTAACTCCATCCATTTACCTGCAAATGCCATGATTTTATTCTCTTTTATTGCTGAGTAATATTCCATTATGTATATATGCCAAATTTTTTATCCATTCATGAAGTTGATGTATTTTCTATAGCAATAATATGACACTTTAATGGGTAATTAGAAGAAAAATGATACAAACAAATTCTGATTGATTCAGAATAATTAAACAACAGACCATTCTTATTAACCTAAGGGTCTGATTATTTAATTTTAAGTACAAATAATATACTTTATTTCATCCCTGAAAATGAAAACAAGAAGCAAAACTGTCCACATCTTGCCAGAGAGACCAATTATTTCAAACTTCACCTGGCAATGGTATATAATTCATTTCTTCACATAAAGGTACAGAAAATACAGTTTGGAAATTATATTTAATGGAATAATATTTTGATTATTTAAATTGCAAGTGACTTACTGAAAACTCAAATATTGTTAAGCAAAATTTAATCTTTGATGGTTCATCATCATAACTTTAATTTAATCTTTGACGGTTCATCAGACATAACTTTCCTATGTTCATATATGAATACATGACCAGTGAAACTCCATATCACATACAACTGCAAAAATGGGGTCCTAATTAGAATAAGTTATACTACATGTATGTATAATATGTAAAAATATATTCTACTATCATGTGTATCTAAAAAGAACAACAAGAAAAGCATTCTGTAGCTCAAATGTATCCCATTGATAGCAATGTAGAACAAAAGCAGAATGACTTCCCATTTTTATTGATTGAAAGACTTTATATTGTTAATATTGCATTAGTCCTGAAAATTATACACAGGTTTAATGTGAATATATTGTTCAAATGTGTTCTGGCTCTTAGTAACTTGACAGATATCACAGTCCTGACAGCTGAATGGTTAAACACTTGCAACTGAGTGTTTTTAATAAATTCTCACAGGATAGGGCTTTCCGGAGGAAGCATGTTCTGAGCTAGGTCAAATTATGATAATGCCCTGTGAATGGTGATTCAGGGAGCTGTAAAACAGGTCAAATATGACAATGCTCAGGTTGCTCACGGGTGTCTAAGTTTTTCACCTACCATGGTTTCAAGACTTTTAAAGGCAACCATGGAGTTGGAGAGCAAGTGATGGGAGCAGACCAAGTTGAAATGTACAAATGCATACTGTTTTTATAGAAAGTCAGCAAGTTTGTTGAATAAATTAATTGGATAGCTACAGATATTTTGTTAATTTCCAGAGTTCAAATTTGAGAATTTTGTCAGTACCTTGCTTTTATGGAGACCTTCACTATTCAAGAAGTTCTGCCCTTTTTGCAAATTTATACAGTGACATTTGAATATTTCTCTGACATTTCTAAATAATGACAGTGAGACATACCAAGAATAGGGCCATTCTTTGTTTTGGGTTTTGAGCAACTTGCCCATGAAGCCAGACCATCCTGAGCACATGCATTCCATGGGGGAATGGAATTCCATGCTTCGTATATGAAGCATGTCAAAGATTAATGTAAAAACACATCAATATGATAGGTGGAGCGTTACATCTGAGCCTACCACACAGAATTGGCATTCTGTAGCTGTCAATATTCTCCATTCCAAAGTTACAATTCTTTCCATATGCAAGAGCCACAAAAAGAAACCAAGTCTGTCTTTTTTTTTTTTTTTTTTTTTGTCTTTTTTATCAGCTTGAAACTAGGATGGCTGCTTTCCTGTTGCGTGCTCTATAATGATCGTCAGCTAAATATTTTCTTTTCTTTATTGTTACCAGGGATTGAACTGAGGGGTGCACTACCACTGAGCCACATTCAGCAGCCTTTTTAAATATTTTATTTGGAGACAGGGTCTTGCTAAGTTGTTTAGGGCCTTACTAAGTTGCTTGATGCTGCCTTGAACTTGAGATTCTCCTACCTCAGCCTCCTAAGCTTTTGGGATTATAGTCATGCACCACCTTGCACAGCTCAATGAAATAGTTTCAATTAATGTTGACATAATATGGTATCCGAATTCCTTAAATTTTGTTGTGTGGCTTTGTGCTTTGTAGCCAATTATAATGGTATATTGTTTGCTTTAAGTATGATTAGGAACTCCAAAGGATATTTGTTCAAAGTTTGCTTCCCATTTTTTACCAACTTTTGCTTTGGATTTCACCGTATGTTAATTTAAATTGAGTTTTAGGTTTTTATTAGTTTTATATAATATTATTTATTTAAATTCAATGTTCTTAGTTTTTTTAGAATAAAATTCACTTCATGAAATCATTCATCATTAATCATTAACTCTTAGTTCTTTCTAAGAATCTATACTGAAAAAACACCATGTATTTATATATTTATGTACCTTTAGGATTTTTAAATTTGTAGGTGCTGCATTTTTTCTTTTTATATTAAGGATATGAAGGGATATTTATATTAAGGATATTTTATATTAAGGATATGAAAAGTTGTTGTCAGCAAACCAACTTTAAATATTGTAAAAATGTGTGGTAAAATTTCTTAACATTATTCCATAAATCTTGGTTGAGAAGTTACTATTTTACTCTTGCACATTCTTTATGAGGAAATGCAATTCAAGATTGTACTTAGAAACTTACATTTCCAACAACAGAGTATGAGGGTTCTCTTTTCTCTGGACCCTTGCCAAACATTTGTTATCTCTCTTCTTTTTTTAATGATATCCATTCTTATAGATGTGAGGTACTTTCTGAGGTAGTATCTCATTGAAGTTTTAATTTGTATTTCCATGATATTCCCTTTTGTATACATGTGATGTTAAGCACATTTTCATATACCTTTTGGCCATTTTTATGCCTTTGTTGGAAAAATGCCTGTTTAAGTCTTTGTCTTTTTTTTTCTGAGTTTTAACAGTGTTTTAAAAATTTTGGATACTAAATATGTGATTTCCAAATATTTTTTTTTCTAGCTAGTAGGTTTCTTTTATATTTTGTTGACTATTTCCTTTTCTGTGTAGAAAATTTTCAGTTTGATATAGCTTGAGCTTTCAGTCTGATGACTGAAAAAAGCATTGCTAAGGCCAATGTCAAGGAGCTTTCCCACTATAGACATTGTTGGTAGTAATGTAGATTGGTGCAGATATTATGGAAAGCAGTATGGAGATTTCTGAAGAAGTTTAAAATAGAGCTAACATATGATTCAGCAATCACATTATTGGGTACACACCCAAAGGAGATAAAATCTACACCTCATTAAGTATATCTGCAGCCCCATGGTTATTGTAACATAACTCATAATATCCAAGAAAGAAAATGTAGTGTGTGTGTGTGTGTGTGTGTGTATATATATATATATATATATATATATATATATATAAAAGGAGATCCTGCCATTTGCCATCAAGGAATGGACTTGGAGGACATCATGTTAGGTAAAATCAGCCAAGACAAAGAAAGAAAGATATTGCATGACTTCACTTATCTGTGGAATCTAAAAAGAAAAGAGAGATAGGGAATAAAATAGTGGTTACCATGGATGACACAGGTAGGGATGAAATAGGAAGACTTAGATCAAAAGACAAAAAAAAAAAAAACAGCAGATGGTAAGATGAACAGGTCTAGTGATCTAATTTTCAACCTTAAGACTACAGTTAATAAAAGTGTATTAAATTGTAGCTGCTCTTGACATAAAAAAGTAAGATGTGAGATGATGGATGTACTAATTCACTGCACTATAGTAATCATTTCAATATCATGTAATATTTAATATTTTGTAAAACTCACATGTATCCAATAAAATTTATTATTATTAATTATGATGATAATTTAAGAATCTGACCTCTAATGTAAGGAAAGTAATTTTTCTATGAGAAGATTTTTAAAAATGCTTCAGTGGTAGTGAACTCATGAACTCTTTGCAGGCATATTCAATATTGAGACAGGTCTCATCATTAAATTACTTCCATATATAGACTCAAATATGACTCTTCAACTTCAATCAGTTATTTCTAATCCTTAACAACTGAAATAACTGAAGACAGATAGATACTAGTTTCTACTATGAATTTTAAATAAGAGCATTCAGAACTTTTATAATTTGGGGAATTGTATACTTGATGGACTGCAGTTTCCCAAAATTGCTCTTAAATGGTGTTGCCTAGAATTAAATGAATGAGTTCCCATCAGAAATAAACAGTAAACAATAGTGTGAGACTCACATACCTTTGTCTTCAATTCTGCTACTACAATTGGAGGGCAGGTCCTGCTCATCTCTGTTTTTTATTGCTATTCAGGATCCATGTCAAAATCCATTACAATAGTAGACAGTTCCCTTAAGATATCATGACTTTACATACTTACAACATACTACTTTCATGATGTTCCCTTTTGAATACATAAATAATGAAGAATACCATACAGCATTGGAGAAAGATATCTGCAATGACAATGTCTACATTTTCTACTTTGATATGGGATTCTGAACAATTAATGCCAGAGAATTTCCTTGTTACCATCCAGGCCAGCATTATTTTGGTTTCAAAGTGGGAGTTTTATTCATAACATCAAGTAAAATTTAAGCATAGAACTATATTTCAGTCTGTGTAGATGGAGTTGAGGACCTCATTATTCCTAAGTAACACATGGAGGTAGATTATAGCAGTCACTTATAGAATTGAATATTTCAGGGTCAGATAGAGGTTAGAGAGATACTTCTTACATGGATTGTAAGGGATTTCTGGGTGTGGTCATCTCATGGTAAATGAAGGAGTTCATCTCAAGCTTTAGATCTGCTGTAGTCATTTTGCTGTTTTCTGGGCAGAGATTAGAAAGGTAGGTTCTCAGACCAAATCACGTCCGATATATATTTTTAGAGTGTCTGTGATTTCAGAATGAATTTTATATTTTTAAATAATTGAAGAAATGAGAACAAGAGTAATGTTTCATAGTAAAAGTTATATGAAATTCAAATTTCTTTAATTCAGTTGTGCTCACTCATATGTGTATGGTCTAAGACCACTTTTGCACTAAAACAGCAGAACTAAGTAGTTGCAGCCAAGATTTCTATAGTACAATGATACAATTATAACTCAACATTATTTTGAGTAGCTCAACTGTGTGGCACTCCAACATCAGTTCTTATATCTTTGTCTTCTTATTACCACAGAATTCCAATCATGTCAAAACAAGAAGTTAAAATTGGAATTTCTAAGGGTATATTGGAGTGCGGATTAATCTATTTCTGTGTTAATTGTATTTTTTATGCAGTGGCACTGTGACTAAAGAATATAATAAATGCTCATCACAATATTCTCAAATTATTGTGAAACAACAATAAAAAGTAAGAAAAATTATAAAATTGGCAGAATTTCTTCATGAAAGTGAGGCTGCAGTAAAAGTAAATTTTTTGCCTCACTTTTTAAACAAACTAAGCCACTGACCAGTGGTGAGTTAAAATGTGTTTGATTGAAGCAGCCAAAGAAATATCTCCTGAGAAAATAAGCTTTAGTTTTTTAATGAGAACATTGTTTTTCCAGTTGAAGACTTTGGGAGAAATGTCATTAATCAATGAAGAAAATCAAGGCATCATTTTTCTCACCTCTGATTCTGATCTTTAACTTGTAAAGTCTACATACAAATATCTTTAATATAAATGCTGCACGTTTAAAAACAGATTTTTTTTCTTCTGAAAACAATAATGTGATTTTATGTGATATTCAGATTATTTAGTTTGAAGGAACATTGATATAAATAATTGCAATAAATTCCAAGAACTAAAGTAATGGAGGTGAATCTTTATTTCATCTGTCTGTAATATTATTCAGTAGTCTCTACTGCTTTCACTTATATTGTATCTTTCTTCTGTATTCAGACCAACAATTCTCTATTTCTTGGCCAAATTTCTGATGGGGAAAACTGAAGTTGCTTACATAATCACTGTTTGAGATGGAGTCTGCTAGTCCTTCAGGTGTCCTCCTAGTGAAGGGTCCTCTCATGGATTGGTTTCTTTGGTTTTAAACCCAATCTCCTCCCTCCAAAAGTAACCAGATCTTATCTCTCAAGTACAGTAAATTTTTTCTCCCAGTATCATACTATAAATGATCTGGTAAAATTCAACAACAATGATCTATTGCTAATTCAGAAGCTCATTATTCAATTAGTATTCTTGAAATTTCTAAAGCAGTTGTAGCATTTACCACTCCATTCTTCTTTGAGTATAACGCGATTTGTTTCTTTCCTACATTTCCTTTTACCTATCTAACTCGCATTTCTATGACTTATTTTTTCTACTTCTATTTTTTCTACTATTGAAAATAACTAACTTTGCCATTGAACACAATGAGAAAATTTTTATTAATCTTTAAAATCAATATTTGCAATTGTTTTCAATCTCCGAACAATATATAATCATCACTGAGGAAGATAACATGGTGATTCTATTTCATTTCCTATTATGTTTATATATATATGTACACACACACACACACACACAAACACATACTTTTAGATTCAAAAGAGATTGATTAAAAATAGAAAGATGCTTCTGTATAGGACATGGTCTTTGTACAAAAGAATAACACAAGAGAAACTTGCCTCTAGACTCCAACTGTTCTGAAACAAACAACAACAACAAAAAAACCCAAATGTTCTTTTCTTTACCCCAAATTCACAATTCTCTCTTAAAATAGTCCACTTCCATCCTTTTCCATTTGTCATTAGAAAGTCATTTACTTTAAAAATATAACCAGAAATTGGTACTTGAGAAATGTGATATTGACTTTTTTTTTAAAAAAAGAAACTACTTATCTTTTAAACTGAGCTCCAATACCAAGCAGTTCTAGATCCAGTGTGATCAAAGAAAACTATAGAGCCACCCCTTCCTTGGAAATTGTTTCTGTATGGAGAAGCTCAAATATGGTCTTTATTATTATTAACACAATGATAAAATGTTTTAGGAGGGGGAAAGGTCCCTTGAGATCATATAGAGGCTTATCATTTTCATGTGGTTCACTCGAGATGAAATAATAAAAAATGATCATGATCATAATTGCAATACTGATCTGGCATAATTTATTCCAAGGTGTATATTTGAAAAAGAAAGCCTAGAAATTTTTATGGTTGATTCAAAGACCAAATTTATCAACCCAGATTCCTGTTAATAGGTGAATGGACTACACACACACACACACACACATACACACACAATGGAGTTCTACTCCACCATAAAAAAGAATGAAATTATGGCATTTGCCAGTAAATGGATGGAAATGGAGAATATCATGGTAAGTGAAATAAGACAAACTCAGAAACTCAAAGGTCAAATAGTTTCTCTTATATGCAGAACCTAGAGTAAAATAAAGGAAAGGGGGCAGGAAGAATAGGATAATATAAAGAAGCAATCAAATGTAAACTAACAGATGAGTGAAAGGAAGTTTGAATAGAGGAAGAATTGGAAAGGAGAAGTAGAATGGGAGGGAAAGAGGAGATCATAAACTCTGAAATTAATTTCCAGTCATGTGTGAGTTTGGATGAATCCAACTATTATGCATAAATATAAAGCTCTAATGAAAAAAATCAGTGCTGCTCTTGTTAGTTTTTCCCTTTCAAATGCTACACATACAGCCAAACTCAGGTCTACTCTGAAGACCAGAAGTCCTCCATCTCTTTTGAGAGAGGGGACACTGAGGTTATTCTGTGAACAGCTTGGGTAATTGACTTGTGACTTGGTGAGGTTGAGAAGGATCTCTTTTCCTGGGGTAGAAAATGACCAGAGTGAGAAGAGACAGGTGTTTTTTTTTTTCAGAGGAAGCTGTGAAACTATAAGCAATTGAGAGTTAGAATATCTAGGGAAGAATTCTGTGAAATCTTATGCTACTCTGCTTGATGGCCAGAATTAAACTTCCCTAATTCATAAGGTACATCTTATGATTTCATCAAATGATGATTTATTTTCCAAACACAAAAGTTTAATAGTTTACTCACAGTTTCATATATCAGCTTTTTCAGTACTTACTTAGAAGCATAATCACTATAGACTGGAGCTCTACTTCACTCCTAAAATTTCACTTTAAAATGTTTTTATCATAAGTATTAATAGTCTTTTAGAATTCCACAGTAATGTGTTCTTTAAAATAAGCTCTATTTTATCATTCTTCGTGTTTGCAGCAGGTACAAGGGTGTCTGTTTTCAATCCTAAAATGTCATTTTCCCCTACCTTTGGAATGTCAATATCACAGTCCTCAAGTGCCAATTTCTGGTTGTATATTTTAAAAAATTACTTTCTAATGACATATGGAAAAGGATGGAAATATTATTACTTTAAGAAAGTCAGAATTGTGAAGTTGGAGTAGACAAAGAACAAAATTCAGATTATGCAGGAAACATCAAAGAGAGGAAGAGGAGAAAAATATCATATATATTTGCATGTATAAATTATATACAATATATAAAAGCAAAGATGCTTCTTATCTTTGACACTATATATTTTTGTGTATGTGTATGTGTGTATATATATATATATTCTATATATACATATATTTTAATATATATGTATATATATATATATATATATTATATGTATTAAAAAATTAGAGTGCACTAGTAGAAGTGAGGAAGGAGAGTAAGGTGGAAGAGAAAGCACTATCTTATAGGAGACTACTTAGTGAACAAACAATTTAGAGACAGCTAAGAGAATGAAAATAAATAAGGTGTCACATTGACAGGATTGAGAATGACAGAGTCAGCTCTCAAGTTCTGTACCTGGGATCTGCTCTTTGTGGTTTAAATGCTTTTCTTAGAGGTACTGGACATATAGGCTCATATATGCCTATACACAAGCACGCAAATAATAGAACTAAAAATTCATCTTCATATTTCCCAGGCTTCATGGATAATTTCTGTGGTGATCTTTCAGCTGAGTCACCATCCCTGGAAGGAATCAGTGTTGCCCCTGGCCCTTGAGAAATTCCCACCTATGTTCTTATCTGTGTTCCCAGAGAGGTGAATATCTGTGCTCTCTGTACAAGCAGAAGGAAGACATCAGTGGCAATATCTCTGGGCCAGAAAAAAGCTCAGTCTCACAATCCAGGCTTTGCAGCCAAATGAAGTAAGGAATTAACCCACAAGCAGGGAAGGAGACTCTGGATTCTGGAATTCACAGGTCATCCTATTTAGTTTGAAGGATTTATTTGCTCATTTAAATGCATGTGCAAATAATCACACACACACACACACACACACACACACAAATCTCAATACATAAATGACAGATTTCTATGTTGTCTTTTTAATCTCCATGCAAATTAACCTTAATGATAATGTCTAGTGCTGAAAGGAGAATTTTTATGTTCACTTTATCAATTATGTGGACCTATAAAATCAAGATATGGTTCTATAGAGTAACCAATTGATTCTGGATTCTTTCTTTTTTCTCAAAATGTCATCCACTGATTCAATTCCCCTTGCTCCAACAAAACTCTTCTGCAGATTCTTTGACCTTCTATACCCTGAAGATTTACTGATCTTTTTTACATATGTTCTGTGTTGAACCTAGATTGTGCCTAGGGGTACAGTTTTTATCTTTCTAATCCTTACATTAGTCTATGTGGCTCTTCAGTGGGATCTTCTACTACTTACAATTTGATTACCTGCTTTAACCAAACCAGCCTTCTTGTCATTCCATGAATATACTATGTTCTTCATGCTCTCCTTTCCCTCTGCTTTGAACACTCTTCTTCCAGAATTTGCACAACTCTTCCCTGAGTTCTCTTGGTCTTTATACACTTCTCAGATTTTCTCTGGACAAGTGGTCCAAAGTTGCCACCCTTTTTCAATCCTTGTACTACTGTAATTTTTTTCTTAGTGTTTGTCAACCTTTAAATCTTTTCATAATTAACTTATTTAAAATTTTTTTTGTCCCTTTCCTTCCATGAGAATTCCTTAAATGTTGGGATTTGGATCTGCTTCCTTCACTTTTCCATACTCACAGTCCCTTTATAGAGCATGACTCAATACATTTTTATTAATTTTTTATTAATTATTTTTTATTAATCCAAAATATTGGATTAATTTTAATTAATTTTTCTTTGATTTACTGATCTAGTCAGAACCTTTAATAGACTTTAGAATAGATAAGTCAATATTTGCAAACTTAATTTGTTTTTTGTTGTTTTTGTTATTGGCATCTGGCTTATTCTTTTGGCCTTTGAGTTTTCTGCTGCATTAGTAAAGATTCCAAGCTCCAGAACTCAGGTCTTCTTTCCTTTCCGGCCAATCACAATCACGTTCGAGGGGCAAATTATAAAGGGCACTTAACACAGTGATGTTACAGAGCGATATCTCACAAAAATATTTGTATTTGTTAATAGAATTATGTGCCTATCATATTGTGCTTGCTTATTTATTAGTATCCTTCTTAGTATTCTTAGCCCCATTTTAATTTCAGTGGATTTTACAGTGCCTAAATTAATAGTTACTTAAAAATAATAATTTTATTAATGACTTCTCAATTCATGAAGGGTAAATAAAAATGCTCACATCAGATTTTTTCTGTTTCTTTTCTTGGTCTCTCATAAATCATGCTTATGTCCATCTGTTCTCAAGGAAATTAAAAATAATCATGATGACCATTTGAGGACTTTTACGTTTTCATGTTGTCATGGTCAGTGTACTGAAGCTAATTACAAGTTCGTGCCTCTTTTC
This sequence comes from Marmota monax, assembly GCF_021218885.2. NCBI lineage: Eukaryota > Metazoa > Chordata > Mammalia > Rodentia > Sciuridae > Marmota > Marmota monax. The sequence continues at coordinate 76,333 of NW_026693003.1, read as the reverse complement.
TCTCCTTTTCAATGTTTTTTTTCTCATATTTTCTTGCTTCTGATTTTGTTCAGTGATCCTGGAAAACAAGCAATTGTTGTATCTGTGAAATGAAAGATATCAAGTGTAAATGAAGGATTGGCCAGAGAGGGGGAGTTATGCCTTAGAAATGTTGATCTTTTTCACTCTATAATTCTGTTGCATGTAAATAGTACACACCCTTGAAATGAGAACATAAAATTTCTGTCACAAACATAAAAAATTGTAAGTAGAGTTGTCCATGTCTTCAGTGACAATCAAGGGAAAGAAGATTTAAGGAGAGGGCCAAACAATGAAGAGGAAAGATAAATTCTTAAATTTTGTAGGAATGTTGAAGGAATTTTCTTTCAGCCCTCCATGTGTTGTGTTTTAGCCCTCTCAGTTCTCCTCCATCTTTCCACATAGAGAATAACCACTCTCCTGATCTTTTGGAGTTTTAATGTAGTTTGTTACAGAGAATTATTTTTATAATAGAAAACTACCAGAAACAGAGGACCCCACAAAACAAGTTTTGAATCCTTGAATAGTTTTCTATGAAGTCAGTTTTTTTGGGGGGTGGGGTACCAGGGACTGAACTCAGGGGCACTCAACCACTGAGCCACATCTCCAGCCCTATTTTGTATTTAGAGACAGGGTCTCACTGAGTTTCTTAGCGCCTCACTGTTGTTGAGGCTGACTTTGAACTTGTAACCTCCTGCCTCAGCCTCCTGAACCTCTGGAATTACAGGCATGTGCCACTGCGCCTGGTTTATTAAGTCAATTTTGATGGAAATTTTCATATTACCCCCAAATTAAAAATATTTTAGTTACAAATTCCTCATTCTTATATATACTATCTCTTTCCTTACCATGATAATGGTTTAGTTGGGTTTAACTTTGTATATTTTATTTTTTATTTTTGGCACCAGGGATTGAACCAAGGTGCTTAACCATTGAATCACATCCCCAGATCTTTTAAAAATTTTTTGAGTCATGGTCTTATTAAGTTGCTTAATGCCTTGCTAAATTGCTGGGGCTGGTTTTGCACTTGTAATCCTCCTAGTTCAGCCTCCCCAGCCACTGGGATTACAGATGTGTACCACTGTTCCTGGCTTAACTTTTTATATTTTAACAACTAGCTATAATTTACCTATTATATGTAATTAGAGAGGTAAGTTTTAAAATGAACTATAATTTTTTTTGGTACTGGTGATTGAATCCAGAGGTACTTAACCATTGGGCCTCATCCCCCCTTTTAATATTTTTATTTAGAAACAGGGCCCTGCTAAGTTGCTTGTGTCCTTGATAAATTACTGAGGCTGTCTGAAACTCTCAATCCTCCTGCCTCAGCCTCCCAAGCTGCTGGGATTACAGGCATGTGCCACTGTGACCAGCTTACAAATTTCTTATACTATTTAAAACTCAAGTGGTAATGTTGGAGGAAGTAGCTGTTTGCTCTGATTTAAACAATACAAAGTGTATGGATATATTGAACCATCACATGGTAACCTTAAATATGAACAATTTTTATGTTTTATATATCAACTAAAAATAAATTTAGTATAAATTTTTTAAAAAATAGGAAAGATTAAAAGTTTTTTTTTTTCAAAAAGAACTATACTAAATAAGAAAACATACTCTCAAGTGGCATTCTAAGGTATTTTTTTAATCCAAAAAAGCAATCACTTGAAACCTATGATTGCCTTTATCTTCTTGCTTGGTGATTCTGGGGGTTTAGGGCTTAACTTTCTGGCAGGCACCCAGATGGGGCGAGGATCCTGTTAACATATGCAAACCCTCAACCCATGGTTAGGAGGGGCCCCAGACCATCCCATGCATTTATTTGGGGATCCTTCCATGAGATCATAGATAGAAGGGAAGGCCCTGTGAGAGGGGCACAATGCTTATAGGCTGCTATTTCCTTAGAAAATTCTGAAATTGAAAGAAAATTTAAAGCAAATAAAATTTTGTTCAAGGCATTGTGAGGCGACTTGGTATAGTCCCCCACCCCTCTGATTCGTAGCATGGTCTTTAAATTACTTGTGTGCAATTTCTATGATGCCTTGAGTCTTAGGGTTTTAGGGGATCCTGGTTAAGTCCTGTATATGCCAATCATTGCAAACCACTTGAAATGTCTTGCTAATATAGGTTGGCCCATTGTCAGTTTTAATAGACATGGGAACATATGTAATTCCAAAACATTTAAGTAGATGGGAGATGACCCTTTCTGTGGTTTCTCCTGTGGAGGCTGTGGCCATTACACAGCCTGAATAGATATCAATTACTACATGAATATATTTTAAATTTCCAAAAGATCCATAATGAGTGACATCCATTTGCCATAAAGCATTAGATTTTAACTCTTGGGGATTCACTCCAGCAGGTTGTAAAGGGCCAATGGGAAGAAAAAGTGCACATTTTTTTTAAGTCTCTGACTAGCTGTTTGTAAGCCTCCTTAGTCCTGCTTTTATGCAAATGTCATGGCTGAGGTCAGCAGAGAGGCTTGAGCTGCTAGTGTCCCTATATCCTGAGTGGCCCAAATCCAGTCATCCAGTGTTCCATTGCACACTGGCACCACTGCTGCTCTATGCTGCTTATTTAGTCCATCCCAGATCAATACCTTGGTTAGGGCTTCCCTAGGTCCTTCATGAGACACCTTCCTTTCTACCACCTTGCTTACTCTGTCAATAAACTATGGCAATTCCTCAGTGGCTTTCTGCCTTATGCCCTGTATAGAAACTATACCCCACCCCCCAAGCTGGTAACTTGCTCCAGGCTCTTAGAGCACAGAGCCTCACGTGATTGAAATAATTTGGTGGGCCTGTGGCTTGTACTGCAGGGGAACAGTATATTCTTTCTCCCAGAAAGCATTCAGCTGGGAGGCTAACATTAGTGGTGTGGTTATGACACCCCTGCTGTTCACATTCATCATAGGAGAATGCCTTCCACTTAAAAAAATGTTGTGGGCTCAAGAGCTGATCTGGCTAGGTCTTTACAGTCTTGAGGGCAATTAAGTTCAATACTGAGTGATTTGAGCATTTGCTCTGCAAGCGGTGCCTGGGGCCCATCCACTTTTACTGCCTTTTTAACTCCCTCGGGGTACCCAAAGCATGTGGATACCAAGTGGCAGGGCTCTGTGGTGTGGGGGCCATTGACTGGGAAGGCTTGCATTCCCTTACCCCAATTTTCATCTCTTATCTTATATAGATCTTCAAAAGGATCTCTGGCCTCCTGGAATGGGTTTCTGGGAGAACATGGCTTGGGCCTGTCCAGCAGCCTGATAATTTCTAAGCTATTATAGTCCCTTGTTGGCTTTGGCATTGCCTTACCAAGAGGCAGTTGCCATTGACTCTGGGAAGGATATAATCTTTGCCTGTCAGTAGAAGGTGCACTTGACCATTTGTGATCACCTCTTCCTCCACCATGAAGGCTAGTGGTACCATTTCCTGCCTCTTTCTCTCTTGCACCTATCATAGTTTCTTGCTTTGAAGTAAATTTTTCACCCCTGCATTTTCCCCCTTGTCTGTCTTTCATAGCTTCATTTTCCTTCAGGGCCATCATTATATGACAAGAGTCTGTTTCAGGGCCTCATACACTTTGCTGCATGGCTGCCACAATAGGGAAAAAATGTAGTGATAAAGTATACCCCTGTATCACTTCAGCTTGCTGCACATTTGCCATTATCTTGTCTTATATCATAGGATCAAAAACATCAGCAGCATTGATCCAGGAGTTAGTGTTTATATCCCAGAAATTCTGAGCTTTTCTCTTATTCAGGGTTAAACGTCTAGTATCTAAAGTGTGCAGCACTTGCAGCTGCAATTTGTTGGTGGAACTCAGTAGGTTCCCCATTTCCCTTTGCTCACTGCTCTGAGAGGAGCCACACTGTCTTACCTCAGTCCCTGTTCAGGCACCAGTTGTGTGGGCTCTCTCTCATCCATCGAGGAGGTCCACAGAACAGGGTGAGGAGATTGTGACTGCATAGTCACTAATCCAGACCTCCAGAGACCAAGCAGGAAGCAGGTCTGATTTTATTGTGCAGTTATCATGTATATATACTCAGGCAGTAGATAAACAAATTACAGACAGCCACCAATACAATTTCTTGCTAACTGTCCTTGCAGTGACCTGTCAAGGAGCAGGCCGCAGAGCAAGCACAGGGACTGCACCACATGGCCTCACGCCCAGGGTTGTGCCTACTAGGTAATTGGCCTGCCACTCATGTACCTAGCACAAGGGGAGTGGCCTGCCATTCAGACGCCCTTAATGTATGCAGTACTCCATGCCTTGTCCTCATACCAATTATCCCACTCTTTGGCATATATCTAAAGGATTTTAAGTCAGCATACTGCAGTTATGCAGCCACATCAACATTTATAGCAGCACAATTTACAATAGCTAAGCTATGGAACCAACCTAGTTGCCCATCAACAGATGAATAGATAAATAAATTGTGTTATATATACACAATGAAATATTACTCAGCCATTATAGCATTTGCCAATAAATGGATGGAACTGGAGGCCGTCATGCTAAGTGAAATAAGTCAATCCCCCCAAACCAGATGTCAAATGTTTTCACTGATATGTGGAGGCTAAACCACAATAAAAGGGAGGAGGGGAAAAAAGTTCAGTAGATTAGACAAAGGAGAGTGAAGGGAATAGGAATAGGAAAGACAGTAGAATAAATCAAACTTGTAGACATGAAAATGTACACATAAAAATACCTGTGAATCACACCATCATGACCATGTACAAGAATGGGGTCCTAACTATAACAAGATATATTCCATGTTTGCATAATTTTACCAAAATGGATTCTGATATCATATATAACTAAGAAGAACCAACACAAATTGTATCATATCCATACAATAGAAGTCCTATTTTATTACTCTCTTCTTGTGTCAGTAAGATATATTTTCCTCCAGAAAAATATGCCAGTCTCTTTATCTTACATGGTAAAAAAATAAAGGTGCAGTGGTAACTAGGCAGACTTAAACCACCACTACCACTACCACCACCACCACCACCAATAACAACAACAAAAATACTTTCACACATTAATGACCAATTTAATCAAACTAAAATCATGCATGCTGAAACCCTGTACCATTAACCCTAATGGTATTCATATTCCCATTAAGATCCCTTTCACACTATACCAGGAGTGATCTGTAATCTGTATGACAATTGAAAACAGCAGAAACAAAGATATGTTATTTCCAAAATTAGATAATGGAAGACATTGTAATCTCTTTTTTCTCTTCCCATCTCTGTCTCTCTGTATCTTTTTGTTTCTCTCTGTATCTCTATCTTATCTCTCTCATCTCATCTCTTGTTCAGTGGGAAGTCAGATGCCATATCATGGGTCACACAGTAGTGAAGATACCCACTCGGTGAGGAACTGAGGCCTCAAATCCAGCCCCAGCCAAGTCTTCAGATGACTAGCAAACAGAGCAATCCTATATTGCTTAGGAGATAATTATAAGGAAAATGAAACAATGACTAGACCTAAGAGACAATTTACACAAAGGAAAAAATATTTGCAAAGTGTATATCTGACAAAGGGTTAATATTCAGAATTATTTGTTTTATGACTTGATAGCATAAAACAAATAATTCTATTTATAAATAGGACCAAGCAAGGTGGGGCATGCCTGTAATCCCAGCAGCTCAGGAGGCTGAAGAAGGAGGATCATAAGTCCAAAGCCAGACTCAGCAACTTAGTGAGGCCCTAAGCAACTTAGCAAAACTCTGTATCTAAATAAAATATAAAAAGGGCTGGGGATGTGGCTTATGGTTCAGTGTTTGAGCATTACTGGGTTCGATCCCAGTACAAAAGAAAGAAAGAAAGGAAGGAAGGAAGGAAGGAAGGAAGGAAGGAAGGAAGGAAGGAAGGAAGGAAGGAAGGAAGAAAATAGGCTAAATACCTGAATAAACATTTCTTAAAAGAAGAATTAAAAATGACCAACAGATACATGAAAAAAAAATGTTCATATCAGTAACCACTGGGAGAATGTAAATCTAAACTACAGTGAGGTATCAGTTCACTCTAGTAAGAATGGCTATCTTCAGAAGTTCAGTAGATTAGACAAAGGGGAATGAAGGGAAGGGAGGGGAGATAGGAAAAAGAAAGACAGTAGAATGAATATGATGTAATTTTTCTATCTACTATGTCAATCTCACCATCGTGTACATTTAGAAGAATAAGGTCCCAATTAGAATAAGGTATATTCCATGTTTGTATGATTACATCAAAATGGATTCTACTGTCCTGTATAACTAAAAAAAAAAACATTGTCGTATGTAATGTTACTCAGCATTTTACACTGCTGTTTTGTTGAACTCTTCTATTTTTGCAAGTTAAAATACAAAAACAAGGCTATTTTCAAAAAGACTAAAGATAACAAGGGCTGGCAAGTATTTGTAGAAGAAGGAACTCTTTTTCAGTTTTATTTAAAAATTTGTCTTAATTATTAACATTAATAGTACAAATAATTGGTTTCACTGTGACATTTCTATGAATAGATTGTGGTTTGATCACATTCAACCTCCCTTATACTCTCTCTGGCCCTCCCCTCCCCCCATTCCTTGGACTCTTCTTTCCCAGTAGTCTCTGAAAGAGGAACACTTATACATGGTAGGTGAAAATGTAAATTAGTACAATCGTTAGTATAGTCATTATGGATTATAGAGTGCAGAGGTTTTCCCCAAAATTAAAAATAGAACTACAGTACAATCCAATAATACCACTACTGAGCATATGCCCCCCCCCAAAAAAAAATGAAGTCAGTAAATTGAAGAGACACCACATTTATTGTAGCACTATTCACAGGAGCCAGGATATGGAATCAACTTAGGTGTCCCTTGATACATGAATGGAGAAAGAGATTGTGATACATATACACAATGGAACAATCTTCAGCCATTAAAATCAGGAAATTCTAACTTTTGTAACAACATGGATGAACTTGAAGGACATTATGTTAAGTAAGTCAAACACAGAAAGACAAACACTGCATAATCATCTTCATGTGGAATCTAAAAGGGTAAATCTCATTCCTATGCTAGGAAGTGAAAACAGGTAATAATTGGCAATTCCATTTTTTAAAATTGATGGGATTGATTTAAAATAGGGAGAATGAAAAAGAATATATAAATGAAGGATTATTCTGGACCAATAGAAGAGAATTATCCAGTGATGAGGAAAGTTAGAGATATTTATATTGAAAAGACTCAATAGATGGCCAGAGAGTAATGGGACAGGGGAGAAATTATCACCAAATAAATATCTATGAGAAAAATGCCTAACAAAAAGACATTGTGTTAGTTTTGTATTATTATAACAAAAATACCTGAGATAATCATTTTTTTAAAAAAGGAAAGTTTTATTTTGGCTCAAATTTTGAAGGTTATAGTCATTCTATGGTAGTTTGACCCTGTAGCTTTTGGGCCTGTATCTAGGTAATATATCAATGCAGGAGTGTGTGGTAGACGAAGCTAATTACTTCATGGGATCCAGGAAGCAAAACAAAACAGGAAGGAGTCAGGGTTCCAATATCCCCTTCAAGGACATGCCTCAGTGATTTCACTTCCTTCCACTGGGCCTCACCTTAAAGATTATGGGCTTTAATAGTGTTATGGGCTGAGGAGCAAATTTTTTGCATATGGGCTTGGGGAGGAGCTTGGAACTGAATTATAGCAGATATGAATTATACTGGCATCTCATTTCCTATCAGCATGTTATATAAAAGATAGCAGTACCCTTAATTTCTTCGGTGGTTAAGAGTTGAATATTTATCTGAAATATAAGTGTTTGGGGAGTGTTTTTTTTTTTTTCCAGTATCCAAATTCCAGGTCTGAGTACCCAACATTGACTAAATTTACAGGTTTTGGCCTTAATAATAGGAACAATGATCCGATGAGCACTGGGCACTGTTTTTCTCTAATTGTTGAATTTCATTATAATACATAGTTTTAATTGGAGGGGTAATATACTAGAATTCTCTAGAATGTAAAGTATTCATTTCCCTTACTAAGATCTTAGGCAAAGCAATAAAATTTCCCTCCATCCAACAAAATAAATACTTAAATATGCTTTCTTTCACTTTTGCCCTGCCCTCTGCCCCAGTTCTCCATCATGTTGACATCATCTCGTTTGTTGGAATTAAATTGTGTTTGATATTTATTCTTTCCTAAAATTGTCTTTGCATTTAAGATAGAGCTTAACTTGTTACCAAATTAAAGTTTCTTCTTTCTCTTTTAACACTCAAAAATAGTACTCTTCAGTAATTTTAATTCAGTGCTGCTGTTTTGCTGTTGAGAAATATGAGATTTATTTAATTTTTATTTCTTCAAACATTGCTTTAGCAGTGCTACTCAAAGTGTAATATAAAGACCAGTAACTACACATAAATTGTTTCTTAACAGTTCTTTATGAGAGAGTACAGAAATAGAGTGTTACAAAACTTTTAGAGAAAATTGACAGCTATTTTTCTCATGTTGAATCTAATAATAAAGTAATTGTCACTTGTAATAGCATATCTTTGTTTTTCATTCATGCCATTTTTGAGTCTGTGATATATTCTTATATATATATATATATATTACTTGCTTTATAGCAAGAAGCAACACTTACAACAAAACATGAACATGGGTCTTCTCTTTGGATTATTTGAGAAACACAGCTTGATGTCATCAGAAACTCTGATTATGGAGACTCATGAAATCTGAGACGCTTGGGTCTCATAATCAGTGGTGCCAGAGACCACTCATCAGGACCAGAGTCCTGGAGCTTACCAAGAACAGGCTACTCAGTGTAAGATTGTTTTCTATATCACTATTAAACTTATGCAGATGGGGAGAGCTCCATGGATTTAAGTTTGAAGTAAGGATAGAGAATGGCAGAGAATTTGTCCTGAGTGAAGGAAAAGATGTGCATACCATCAATCATGTTATAGAAAGAAATGTCATTATCTTCATAATCCAAGAAAACCACAATCTTCTTCGGACACTCTTCTGTAAGAGGCTTTTCTAGAAGAACTTTTTGTGAATCACAGGCAAGAGCCCTGAATTCACCTTTCTTCTTCTCTAAGACTCTGAATTTCTTCATTGATGGTTTTTTTAATGGTGCCATCTTTTCTTCGTTTGTTTCATAAACACCTAGCACCCACTCATCATTGTCCTGGACATCTACCTCCCAATAATATCTCCCTGTTGTGAAACCTTTCCCATCAAGAGTGAGGAGGTTGCAATCTCCTTTATTATCAGCAAGAGGAAGATCCTGTGTTTCCTCTCTGCCATCTTTTTTTCTCTTTGGATCAGAATTGTTCTGGTGAAAAAGTTCATGATTTAGATTCACAGGAGCTGAAAGAAGGAAAAAAAATATCCACCATCGTATCTTTCAGAAAGCTATTGTGCAAGTGAATCCTTAAAGAAACAAAATGTGGAGCTGAAGGAGAAACAGCATCTCTGCTTTGGGTGTGTGTTGGGAGGTGGCTCTGCTCTGACCATGCATTCTAGGCTACTAGATCCATTTTATCTGTTCTTGGTGCACTGGCAGAGTGCCAGGCTGATCCAGGGCTTGCATTGATTACTTGAGAATATTATTATTTCCATGTTCTCTATAAATTAGAACCATGTTCCTCAATTAGCAACAGGTTGCACATAAACTAACCTCTTTTTAAAAAGCAACTGAATACTTTTGCCATTTTGAACACTTTTTACTTAGGGTCTCCACAGCTGACAGACTATGTTCATTTCGGTTTCCAGGAACAAGTAGATCCCACAAATAAGAAACCTGAACCAACAGGTGAAGGTGGAAACAACCAGAGTAGCTAATTCTAGCAGCAACTTTCAGTTTACCTGAATAATGGTGACTTTCTCTTTTCAGCTGGAAGATGGTAATGTGAAAAGAAGACAATAGATCAGAGGGCAGGTTAGAAGGGAGCCAAAAATATAAAACAAAAGGCACTTACCAGGCTGGAAATATTCCTTTCTCCAATCTGAAAAAGAGCAATGTAAATTGAGCCTGGGAAGAAATGTATCCATGGAATGAAAAGGAAAAAATACTTCCCACCCTGGCTCATTATTTTCTCCTCCCAATTCTCCTTACTACATTCACTAATCCTCTCAAATTCTGCTAATATCCAAAAACTAGGACAAGTTACTGCTTTCTATACTGCCTCAGTTAGAGACTCTGCCACAATGCAGCCTGGTGCTGGGGGACTAATCTTCTCCCACCTGAGCCAGGTTTGAAGAACACCTGGAGTAGCTCCTCAAGGTATCCAGGCACTGTGATCTGAAGATCTGTGTAACCCCCTCACTGCAGATGGGTGCCGTGAAATGTCCTTTTATTCTGTTTTATTTGTTTTTTTTTCCAGCCTATGACCCTTTCAGAGTAGTGCTTTAGCTTGTGGCTAAGGCCTTTAGGTAGTCCCCTATTATTTTCACCACTGTAGTCAGATTTTTACATTTTTTTCTCCAGAATCAGATTCTTCATGTGGAATAGAACTACATTTTTTTTCTTCCTAGGGTTGCTTCTCTCATAATGGGACTGGTGATTTTATTTATAGATTAGATATATTCATGAATCTTGGGACAATTGACAGGTAAGGACTTATCCATAATTCTTAACAAGTGAAGTACTGTGATTCCCTCATTGAAGTTTCCTCCAGGAAGAAATTTAACACTGTGATATTTAGAACCTATATGCCTCATGAAGAACATCCAATACCATGTATTCCATCTTCGTCATCTTAGAGACAAGGGGATTGAAGTCAAGAAAGAGAATGACCTGATTCCTCAGTTGTAATTGGTAAGAGTTGTAACTAAAACTCACATGTCCTCCCCCTTAGTACTTTGTTCTCTCCTTAAATCATAAGAACACTCATTAGGCTGTGTGTGAAGGTCTGATTTCTAGCTTACCTTTACCCCAGTGGACCTTTAATTTAATTTCCGTAAGATCAGAGATAATGGCTTATACCACCAACACATAGCACAATGTTTGGCATATAGAAATTGCACAATAATATGCTAAATGAATGACCTAGCATGTTTACGAAGTCTAACTCAATATTACACTCACAATCACATGTTCACACATACACACACTTGTAAATTCATACAATACATAGACATGGATATTAGAAGTTATAAAATTAGCTAATTCCCCCAATAGCAGATAAACATATTTTTACAAATGATATTAAAATATTTTGAAAATGATTTTCAAAGTTTTTAAACCTTAGTTTCTATGCATTTTTACTTTATTTTGAATAGGCAAAATAAGTAAAATAATAGTGTATTTTCTCCAAATTTAAAATGTATTATTTGCTCTTTTAAACATTATTTGCAATATAAAAATGCTGACGTAATTGGGTATTCTTTATTCTTCTCAAATCTCATTAAAATCACTCAATTCTTATCCTTCCTTCTCCTAGGTGGACTGATTAACAATTCATGTCAAATCCTACTCCCGCCAGGTTGCTATGGACTTTACTATTAAAAGTTATTTCTCCTTTTTTCTTAGTTCTAGAAAACAATTATTGGAACCTACAATACAAAGTCTCACACATAGGTGCCAAATACATTTTCACAACTTACAAGTACACAGATGTGCATATGTGTGTGTGTATGTGTGTGTATTTATTTATTTATTGTACTGGAGATTGAACACTTAACCACTGAGCCACATTCCAAGCCCTTCTTAATTTTTTTTTTTTTTGAGACAGTTTTCACTAAATTGCTTAGGTCCTTGCTAAATTGCTGAGGCTGACTTTGAATTCATGATGGTCCTGCCTCAGACTCCCAAGTTGCTGGGACTACAGGTGTGTTTCACCATGCCTGGCTCTTTTGTCTCTATTTATCATGCTCATAATAACAGAAGCACTTGGGAAGATTTACTACCCATGATTAACTTACCAGGATATATCAGGGCCTTCTTCCAATCTAAAAATAAAGAACAAATCCAAGTAAAATAAGGGTGGGAGGACATTAACCTGTGACCTCACATTTTTTCCCTTTTCTCCTATTTTTCTTCCACTACGCATCCTTCAGTCATTTGGTCTTTTCCTCTAAGGAGAGGGAGCTAAGGAAGTGTTTGTTCTTTTAAACATTATTTGCAATACAAAAAATGCTGCCATAATAGGGTATTCTTTATTCTTCCCAAATCTCATCAAAATCATTCAATTCTATTCCTTCCTTCTCCTAAGTGGACTGATTAACAATTCATGTCAAATCCTACTCCTGACATCTATTGACAGGCATCTGGGTTGATTCCATTGGCATTGGGGCCTCAAGTGGTGTGGGAAACACTGTCTCTTACCTTCGTGGTACAATGCCCTTCGTCGTTCTGAAAGAAAAGACATTCAGTGAGAGATTCAGAAGAGATGTGGAAAGGGGAAACAAACTTTACAGTAGACATGGGAAGAAGCAAGACTCACCAAGCTCTGCCTTGAGTTTTTCTAAAAGAGAAAAATATAAAATCCATCAAATTGAGTTTAGCTGCCCCTGAGTTTGGGAAGTAGCTATATAAATTAGGTTGGGCTTTTTAGGGCCCCATGATTTTTTTTAGTATAACTTTTTTTTTATTAGAACTTCCTGGTTATATGTAGTAGTTGGGTTTATCCTGAAAAATTCATACATGCATGGAAATTGATTTTAGTTCATGATCCCTCCCCCTTGTCCCTCCCTTGTTTCCCTCTCATCCTCTTCTCCTTTCTCCTTCCTGTATTCTATGAGTCTTTCTTTCACTTGTCCATTAATTTGTATTTGAGTGGTTCTTTAAGTTATTTTATCCTTCCCTCTCCATTTATTTTATTTTATTCTAGTTTCCACATATGAGAGAAAATATTTGCCTTTTGAGTTTTTGAGTTCAGCTAATTTCACTTAGCACAATATTCTCCATTTCTATCCATTTATCTGCAAATGCCCTAATTTCATTCTTTATAATGGCTGAATAGAACTCCATTGTATATATACACCACAATTTCTTAATTCATCCATCTACTGACAGGCATCTGGGCTGATTCCCATAATTTAGATACTATGAATCTTGCTGCTATGAATATCAATGTGGCTGTGTTGCTGTAGTATGCCAATTTTAGATCTTTGGGGAAAATACCCAGGACTGGAATAGCTTAGTCATATGGTGGTTCCATCCCTAGCTTTTGAGGAATCTTTGAACTTCTTTACAGAGTGGCTGTACTAATGTTTCCATTGATGCAGTCCTACAAACAACACCAGTGTTCCTTTCTCCCTACAACCTTGCCAGAATTTATATTCTTGTATATTCAGAATTTGTATTCTTGATCATTTCCATTCTGACTAGAGTAAAATGAAATCTTAGTATCATTTTGATTTGTATTTCCCTGATTGCTAGATATGTTAAACATCTTTTTTTTCATATATTTATTGACCTTTTGCATTTCTTCTATTGAGAAGTTTCTGTTTACATCTTTTGAGGGACCCATAATTTATATGAAGCAATTAGCAAGCATGTGTGTCCAATCTAAACTGATCAGCACTAAGAAAAGTTGCATGGGAGGTGCCATAGGGTCACAGAGGAATAAATGTCCATACTTCATGGGTGTTTTAGAATTGTTTATGTATTTCTAAAGCTTATTCCTGAAGGATAAGTAGGAAGAGAAGCTAGGGAAAGACATTTGCACAAGGAGAAACAAACAGGCTTGGTAACAGGCATGGAAGAGGAGGGTATAGTTTGAGGTTTGAGAAGCCACACTTTAGAGGCCTGATGTTCACTGCCAACTGATTTTCTCATGTGGCTTTCTCCTTTGTACAGGACTCCTAGCCCTGTGGAATGTTTGGTATCCTGTGTTTCCCTTGAGGTCCTTTAATAAACTGTGAATTCCCCGTCCACCCTATACCGTAGCTCCTCTATGAACTGATTTTCCCTGCTGCCCCAATTTACCTCGAATCTTAAGTGCCTCTTCCTTTTCATTCCTTATCTGTTGTATTTTCTGAGATTCGTTTTCCTTTTCCTTTATTTCTCTGTCTTTGGCTTGATGTTCTTTCCAACCAATGTAGCTGATCCCAATGAGCAGAAGCACCAGGACAGGGACTGTCCCAGCAAGGGCTGCTTTCCATGGAGACATCCTGGGGAAGAAGGGCTCTGAGAGGAGTATGTAGACACAGTCAGACTGTCCTGGACGAAGCCCTTCCCTCCTTCCTAGGATCCCTTCCTTGTCCTCCCTTTGCTTACCATACCCTCCTTGGGTTTCACTAACCTGGGAGGAAGATGGATGATACCTTTTCCTGACCAGAGAGAGGATTTTGGATGGAGCAGGTCACATTGCTCAGGGAGCTGTCTGTGACCACAAGGGATGATTTCACATGGAAGAGCCCATCCCAGTCTTGGGTCTGAGACTCAGAGAGGGATGGTAGCTTGGCTCCTGCCATGTCTTTCCATTGTACCTTGGGGCTTGGGAACCAGCCCCCTGAGGAACACAGCACTTGGATACCACCTTCCTTGGGTCCTGTCATGTGAACATGAGGGATGGAGCCCAAACCTGAGGAGAGAAGGCATGTATGTAAGGCCTGTGGTCCTTGTGGCTGAGAGGCCCTGAAGCTGATAGCTGAGTTGTCCTTCACTAGCCTGATGAGAAACCTGGAGCAAAGAGGTCAGCATTAGGCTGACATGTGACTCATTTTGGCATGCACTTCCTGCCTTTGCACTGTGCTTGGACTGAAAAAGCTTTTGGGTCATTCTAGGAAGAGAAAAGAATAAGAACAAGTAAAACTAGAAAATAGTTCTAGTTTTATTGTTTACTTTTATTTCTTGATTGGGTGAAAGTTAATGTTTCAAGGCATCAATGTTTATTACTCAATAAATTTTCTGGGGTCTTATAGAATGTCAAAGGATGTTCAGAAATGTTAACTTCTTTAATATTTAAAAGCTAATAGAGTTCACAAGTCTTATCCTCATTGTATAGTTTAGGAAACTGACTGTCTAAAATCAACATATCCAAGATCCTAAACCACACCAGGTTTGGAATCTAGAGGCCCTCACCTTGCCTTTTATCTTACATTATCACCTAAGCTACTCACCAAGTTACATACCTATGACATTCAATTCTATAATGGCCTCCTGTGAGATATCACCATCTTGAAAACGACACCGGTACTGGCCATTGTCAGAGGCCTTCACGTGCTGTATCAGCAGGGCCACGTGCCCCTTGCTGATGGAGTCTCCCACCAACTTGGTCCTACCGCGGTACTCCAGCATCTGTTCTCCACTTTGTTCCTGTCCATTCTGGACTACCAGCACAGCTGGGGAGATCTGGGCACGGTACCACCAGATGTGCATGCGGGCTGCACTCTGTTCAGGATACAGCTGGCAGGGCAGGGTAACATCCTCCCCAAGCAAGGCCATGATGGGCTCAGCTGGTCCATTCACAGAAAACCCAGATACTACATGGGGATCAGAGACAGATTGGAGAACGAGTTAGGGTGGAATGAAAGGAAAAACACATTTTCTTATTTAGGGACTCAAATATATTTCTTCTTTGTATTATTTTCCAAAAAAAGTAAGATATATTTTAAATTTATATATATATATATATATATATATATATATAAATTTATATATGTATATATATACATGTATATATACACACATATTTAAGTATATACCCTTAATATATATACCTACTTAAGTATATACATTTAAATATAAATCACATCTTTCATACACTAAATTGAATATACCTGTGTGTGTGTGTGTGTGTGTGTTATCTATCTTCTTCAACTGTATTTCCCTCACTCTCTATCAACAGATTACATTAATTTCTCTGGAAGTAACAACTCTTGTTAGATTGACATTTGGAAAGATATATATTTCCTATACATTTCCAAATAGTAATTATTAGTAACTTCTGCAAAATCTATGTCAAAGCGATTTATTGAGAAATAAATGTGGCAAAGTAACTCATCTATTTCTCTCCTTACTCATCCCTTTGTCTTCTAACACTCTGCTTCTAGGAAGGTAAGAAGTCATTTCTGACCCTGAGATTTAGGTTGCTGTATACTGGTACAGTAGATAAATTATCCCAAGATAAAAAGTGGAATTTTAAGGTGAGGTAGGCCTTTTTGTTTTGGGAAATAACAATAAAGGCTTAGAATCACAGAGAATTATTTTAATGAAAATCACTTTCTTGTGATGGGTGGACTTAGAGGCTTCTAGCTTAGGTATTAAGAGTCAGGCACCTCTTGCCAGTAAGGACAGTTGGATTCCTAAAGGAGGAGAGAAGAAGAATGAGGGCCAAAATAGGGACCTTGTATGAATGATAAAATATGCTCTTTCCTCAAGTCGCTTCAGCTGTTTGCCTGAAAATTATTTTCTGTAAAAATCTACAATGGCTGAAAGGTAAGTGGTGATCCCTGGGCAAAAGTGACATTGGCAGAGGCACAACATATTATGGATATTGTGAGCGGTCAGGACTTATGGGCCTACAATGAAATGTTGTGATCTGGGATGGGATAAGTTCACTAAGGGTAGTTTTATTGATGGCCAGGAGACCTTAGTACAAACGGCAAGGGCATATGAAATTAGAGGAACTGGCCATGGCCATCTTGTCCCAGAGAGTGTGGGTGTGGCATTCCTGGGCAAAGAGCATTGTAGGGGCTTTTGTGCTAGACTGAGGCCACACTCTCTTTTCCATTCTTGCATAAAACCCAGGGTATTATTATAACACAAGGGATATGTGTTCATTGCTGCCTGATACCAGGGTGTTGGCATAAAAATTATTTAAGCAATTCAATTTAGAAAAGATTATGTAAGGGGCTGGGGTAGTGGCTCAGTGGTAGAGCACTTGCCTAGCATGTGTGAGGCACTGGGTTTGATTCTCAGCATTGAATATAAATAGATAAAATAAAGGTCCATTGACAACTAAAAAATATTTTTGTTAAAAAAGAAAAGAGTATTTAACATTATGTGTAGCCACAATGTGGTTAAAAAAAATCATTGTTCCATATAAATGGGATCGTTATATATCAATTTCTACAAAAAAATGGACTTTCAACCATTTTGGTACACATAATCAGATGTACTTAATTGTTTTTTACAGACTATTCCATCATGTTCAAGATTTTCCTATGTGGGTGCACATTTACATTACTTCCAACTTCTTATTACTACAAACAGTCCTGTGGTAAGTATAATACACAAACACATAGAAAAGCACTTCTATAGAATAATCATAGAATTACTGGGTCAATGAGAACAGACATAAAAATTTTGATATCACCTAACTGACATCAAATTAAGGAGATTGACAAAAATGTCATTCTTGTGATCTCACATGTGGCTTCTCTCTAAACCAAGAGTCTGAAAATTTTATCCTGAGAGGTTCTTTCATCTTATGAAAGAGGGACTCATGTCTCAGAGAGAATAAGTGATTTTTCCAAGATTATAATTCAGTAGAGCTCAGGAAACTTGAGTCTAAATTCTGTGTACTCCATCCATCTTTCTTGGCAGTGTGAATATTACAGAGTACAGCTCAACAAACAGACACATCAAAAGCCTACAGCCTAAAATCACCAATACTCAGCAAAGATTTTGATCAATATTATAGCTCTGAGATTCATAAGGTCTACCCAAAGAAGTAAGGGGCTTTGATATGAGGGAGTTTTCTTGGCCAATGAATGACCAAGTGTTTTTCATTTATGTCACAGGAACCTTTGAAAACAAGCCAATAAATAAAAGCATGAGGCAAAACACTGACCTGTTGAGCACTGTATGGACACCAGGAGAAGGAGAGAGAGGAGGGAGCCAGCTGGAGACAAACCTGGAAAACTCACCATCTTAGAGCAGACGGAAAGGTTCACTGTGACCAGCAGATACTCTGTAGGAGAAGGTGGTGAGAAGGTTCTAAGGAAAAACAAAAATAAACGACCCCTCCCCCCCCACACACACACACAAAAAAAACACATCCTTTGTTCAAAGACTTAGCTTTATCCACAGATTTTTGACTGTTTCTCCCTCACAGACCTGAATTCAAATGCCACCAACTCCCATTTCCTCCCCAGTGGGTTTTCCTTCTCTCTTTCTTCTGAAAACCGTTTCCCCAGCAGCTGTAGTAAATAGCAAATCATTCCGGTATGCTCTGTTGACTCCCTTGCTTTTCTGTGGGTTCCTCTTCTCCCCAGATTACTCTTGCAATGGAAAACCCTGAGTTCAATGCTGAGAAACAG
Source organism: Marmota monax (assembly GCF_021218885.2). Lineage (NCBI taxonomy): Eukaryota > Metazoa > Chordata > Mammalia > Rodentia > Sciuridae > Marmota > Marmota monax. The sequence continues at coordinate 58,124 of NW_026693003.1, read as the reverse complement.
TCAGTCACAGAACTATTCCCCTTAGCTAATCTATCTTCAGTCTTCTTGCATTTGTTTCTTTCTTTATTTACTTACTTGATTTTTTACTACAAATAGCTCTTGTGTTTTAACTCCCAAGAGAGACCTTTTCTCACTATATGTCTCCAAATTCAAGCCCCTCTTTCTTCAGGTTCGTACCCCCCACTGACACCTATATATCACCACACATTTCTCTCTTACCATCTCAATGAAGCTGATGGACTCCAGGAAGCTCTGGTCCCCTGAGCGGCCTACAAACCTTGTTCCACAGACTGTCTGCACCTGGTTATTCTTGTGGTCAGCACCCAAGCAACAGTTTTCCAAACCATCAATAAAGAGGGAAAATACTCTTATAAAGAGGAACACACAGGGAAGCCAAGAGGAATTGGCTTTTGTGTGCTTCTAAAGTGAGTCTAAAGAGAAAATCATAGTCCATCTCCTTCTTCTCAGTTACTTTGAAAGTGGAAGTAATAAAACTCACTTCAGGGACTTTGGAGTGGGTTGAGCTACAGAATGACAGGAACTAGAACTTGTGCCTTTGTTGAAAATGCTCAGTGTACTTCCTTCTTCCACCTGCATAATTCTGAAAGCACAGTTTTCAAGAAGGAATTATCCTGTGTGTGACATTCAGATCTGTGGTTCATCAATGATTATCTCACAAAGTTAATTGATTAATAAGTAAAACCAAAAGAAAAATACTTCTTACCATACCATAATTGACTTTGGAGGGTATACTCAGAGCTGTGCAGAGGAAAGTCAGAGCTCAGAAATGGAGATCTCTGTGCTTTAAGAAACTTAGGGGTCCCAATAAAAGAATAAAAGTGATAACACAATTACAGTGATAACACAAGTACAGTGTTGAATGTAGGATGTGCTCAAAAGAAGTTTTCTTTCCATTTTATCTTTCCAAGTTTAATTCACATTTCTTCATATCATCAAGGATTACAGATAATCAGAGACACAGATAGCAATTGCATAAATACTAGTGTTAATCCACTAATAGTCTTCCCAAAGTTATACCACAATCTTAAATAAACTCTCTTTTTATCTTTTATTGATTTTATTATTTTTTAAAATACATGACAGCAGTGAAATGCATTAAAATTCTTATTATACATATAGAGCACAATTTTTCATATCTCTGTATATAAAGTATGTTGACACCCAATTCAAGTCTTCACACATGTACTTTGTATAATGATGTCCCAGTGAGGTACTTTGGGCTTTTTATGAAATCAAATTCATACAGATATAATTTGCATACAATGGATGAAAATGCATGGTTTTTGTTCAGATTTCAAAAATGCTTACACTAATGCAACCACCATCTTGATCAAAATATGGAGCATTTCTTTCTCTTGAAAATTTCCCTCATGTTTGCTGTCAGTCAATGTAACTCTGAAGAGACAAACATTCTGATACAAATTATGATACAAATCACGGTAACTTTGTCTTGCATAAAACTTCAAAAATAACAAAATAGGAGCAATACATATGTGTGCATTTGTAGTTGACTTTTTTGGAAAAACAAAATGTTTTTTGATATTCAACCATGTTGTGTGTATCAGTATTTTGTTTGTATTTATTGCTGCATAACATTGCATTGTATAGATATCCTATCATTTATTCCTTTACAGGTCTCTTCAGGGTTGCTTTCCTTCCTGATTCATAGCCTCCTCCCTCAATTTAGGTACTTTCATATCACACTAGGTAGCCCTCCTCCCCAAGGCTACCCTGTCTCCCTTGGGTTCTGACACCACACCTAACAGTTTTATCTCTGAAATACAGAGCAATTCAAAGGGAAAACTGAAGGAGTTAATACATTATTTACCTCTTGTTTGTTTTGAAATGTATAATGAATGTCTATGTGCATATTCTATTCTAAAATGTAAGAAAAATAATACATATTTCCAACAAAGATGAAAAAATAAACTTGAAAAACTCATATTCAAATGTTAGAAATTTTCTCCAATAATGGGGAACTAGGTAAAATTGAGTTATCTGTGGGGAATATTGAGGGAATTACCCTGAGTACATACGTATCCAATGTTTGTGTATTTTAGAGAGAAAGATGTTGAAGAAGATCAAGATAGAAGAAAAAATCTACAAATTTTTATTGATTTCAAAAATCAGCAGTTTTAAAAAACAGTATGAATAGTTTTTTTCCTATTTGTTTAAGAAATATGGAATAATAGACTTCTAGGCCAAAAAAATGATATTTATTTCTGGGAGGTGAAAATATGGATGCTTCTGCCTGTAATTTTACTTATCTCTAATTTTCAGATTTTTCTAACACAAAAATTAAAGAATAATGAGTATAAAACAGATTTTTACATATATTCAAATATGAATGTTCCAGTGCAGTTGTCTCTCAGGGAGAGTTTGAGTCTGATTTAAAATTTTAAATTGTTTTCCAGAAGCATAATGACACCATCTATACCCATGTCAAATCCCTTTGTGGAAAAGTAAACCCAATAAGATTAGATATTTAAACAAGTTTTAAAAGGACTACTTGAAATGAATAAATATTTGGGTATTTACTTATATAGGCAGACCTGGAAAAGCTTTGCTATTCTAAGCCCAGTGGAGGAGGGGGTTAGATGAGCTATTGAGTCTACTAACCAATCTTAATTGCTTTAAAAGGATTTCTGTTAACCAAATGCTATGAGAAATTGTTGGATCTTATCAAGCCATGAAGTAAATATTTGATATAGCATAGTTATTATACTATTTAAAACCTCTATAACTTCACTTATCCATTCTGTAATGATACTATTAATTTCTGCTTAATTGTGATTTTAAATTTCTTTTTGAGTTCCCAGTTGATTACATTTTTGCATTCTGCTGTTATTGCAAGTTATCTGTTTTAATGAATATCCATGTTTTACAGGGAAATCTTGTTACTTTGAATGCTTTATAAAATTTATTTTAATTTTAAAATTAATGTTATTCCACATATGATTTTGTTAGAATATATCTAGTTTGCATTTATTTAATTCATATTTTGCTGAGTCTCTCTCTCTCTCTCTCTCTCTCTCTCTCTCTTTTAAGAAAAAAAAAGGAAAAATAAGTTTTATTACCTGGCTAACAAAGGAGAAACACAGGGGACTCCTGTCCCAGAGACTGTGATTCTTTGCTAATCTCTTATAAACTACTTATAGATATTCAATCTTATATCCAGAATTTTAAATTACCCTGAGTACATACGTAATGTATGTAAATAGAGCTGTCTTTATTTTTCTTTCTTTCTTCCTTCCTTCCTTCCTTCCTTCCTTCCTTCCTTTTTTGCAATACTGTGAATTGAACTTGGGACACTTTACCACTGCATTATATCCCCAGCCTTTTTATTTTTTTTTTTTTATTTTCAGACAGAGTTTCATTGAGTTGCCAAGGCTGTACTTGAAGTTGTGATTTTCCTGCCTCAACCTCCCAGATATCTAGGATTATAGGCATGTTCCATTCTACTCAAGGAGCTTCCTTGATTATTTCAGAAATGAATCAAGAAATTATTTCTTGATTATTTCTGTCATTAAAAAGAAGGAAGAAAAACATTATTTTAGAGTTCATAGGATTTTAAGGATTACAAAACAAAAATGAATTTTAGAGACAGAGGAAGCAATTTCATCCTTACCTCTTCTCATTGTCCACAGCACGGAAGGAAGATGAAAGGGTTCAGGAAATATTTTGAGGGCTATTATTAATGTTTATCTTTTACCTGGTTGAGGTGGATTAAAAGATGTCAGTGGAGGAATTTTTATGCCTGGGAGGAGAGTCAGAAATTTGGACTGTGTCTGTCTTTTCAATTCTATAATGAAATGAGTTTCCTAAAAGGTAGATGAAAATATATCACCAGAATGCCAAATATATTCATGTGAATTGAGCTGGACTTTTTAGTAAAAATTGCTAGTACTTATCGAAGCATATGTGCTATGGAAAGTAAATTCTTTACATGCATAAATTCATGTAATCCTCATTAAAAACTGAGGGTATGTATTGTTACTGAATTATTATCAGATGAGGAAACTGAGGCCCAAAATCATAATCAGGATTTTAACTAAGGGGGCCAAGTTCTATTAATATAAATCATGTAAAAAATTTAGTAAAAAAAAAAAAAAAAGGGAAATCAGTTGTTCTGGATTCTCTCTATACCTTGAAAATATGTATTTATTAGATCATCCTACAAAGTTGTTCCTAATGATTAGTTCCTTGGAATACAGTGTGACCATGCTCCCCTGCTGTGTCCCCAGAAATGAGTGTGAAGAACATGGAGCTACAGTGATTTCACTCCCAGTTCTCAGTGGCTGTGCACATCTATCAAGATGGAATGGAGCGGGCAGGAGAACAACTAGTAGATTTCAGAGGGAGGGCAGAATTGGTGAAGTACTGCATATCTAGGGAAGAGTAGCTTTGAGAATCTACATTCTCCAGGTCTTCCCTGACCCTTTTTTTAAGGCAATCATTTTAAAGAAGCCATCTTGGAGCTAAATGTAATAGGTGAATAATTATCGGAGAATACAGACCACTCTCAGAGGAATGCAAGTATTCTGTATTTGATTTGGAAGGGATGATAGTGAACAGGACAGAGAGGCAGGTATGTTTGGAGCTGGTCAACATCCTAGACACTGAATTTAACACCAAGGGCTCTTGATCTATTTACACATTTGTTTTGATGTACTTTATTTTTCTTAGGGTAGCAAATAATATTTTATTAATTTGGTAAAATATCACCTATTAGCCACTAAAAATGAAAAGTGTATTTATGTATAATTACATATGTAATAGATCAATATAAGTTCAGTCAGTCATTGAAGATAAAGCTGAAGTCTGCCATGACTACTTCTATAGTTACTTCTCAGAAACGATAGCTATCATCAGTTTGGTGGGGATTTTTCCAGAACTAGAACATCTCCATGCATATTTATATCTGTAAAATACAGGATATCCTTTGCCCTTCTTTTGAGTTTAAATAGCAATAGTATACATACTTTTTGGCAATTTGCTTTTTCTTTTCTCCCCAAATGTGTTTCATACAGATTTCATGTGAGTAATATACTAGATATATCATTTATTCAATAATTCCTCTACTTATAGATATTTAGGTTATTCCCAACTTTTAAAATTTGTTACTTTTTAATATATATGACAATAGAGTGTGTTTTGATGTATTATACATACATGGAGTATAACTTATCCTAACTGGTACCCCATTCTTATGGTTGTACATGATGTGAAGTTTCACTGGTTGTTTATTCATATAAGAACATAGGAAAATTATGTCTGGTTCATTCTACTGTCTTTCCTATTTCCATCCCCTCTCCCTTCTCTTCATTCCCTTTGTCTAATCCAGTGAACTTCTATTTTCATCCCCAACCCCGAATTGTGTGTCAGCATCCACATATCAGAGAAAAAGTTCAGCCTTTGGTTTTTCTGTAACTGGCTTATTTCACTTAGCATGATAGACTAAACCACTGGTATAAATTTGCACTACTATAAAAACAGGTACTTTAAAAAAGGTACTTATTTCCATTCATGTTTCTCCCCATACATTTTGAAGGAATATATCATGATTACCAAAGTGTACCATTTCACCTAGAGACCAGTCCCTCCCCTGCACTGGCTTCTGAGTGTCATCCGGGAGCATCAGTGACTGGGTCATTATTATATTATTTGGTGGAAGTAACTACAAGGGTGGTGACAGGGTGGACTGATGCGATAGGAAAATATCATCAGCCTAGGGTGGAGGTCAGAAAATAATCCATCTTCAATAATTAAGTGAAGCAGAAATAGAAAAAAACATTAGCTGAGTGGCCTTGGGGGAAATAAGTGGAAAATGAAAAGAGGGACCAGTGTGAAAATATGAAATAGACTGAGGAAGAGTGCTTAGGATACTGGATTGACCACTGTAGGGTTTTTCATACTTGGTGTTGTTTCTTTTATAAAATAAAATCATTATATCATTACCAACTCAGGAAAGTATAAAATATAAATCAATAATCCTCCCTTTCCCTCCAATAAATTTTTTCTCTTCCAATGTAACTGTTACTACCAGCTTGTTCTATGCCCTCCTAGACATCTATTTCTTTATATAACTATAGATTTACATAAAATATATTATTCTCTGTTAATAAACTAGTCTTTAAAAGTATTTGTTAACCTGGATAAAAGCAAATTAAATATGATTCCTCAGCCAAGAAAGCAGGAACTAGAGTTATGTGTTAGTTTTCATTGGAACATCTTGTTTCTCTTTCCCTTAAGGAAAATGATGGTGCTAAGATCCTTGGGGTGTAATACAGCCCATAGCATCCAGCATTGGATAGTACTCCAGAGCTGGTTTCTCACTGGTTAGTACTAGGATGCTTATCATCCAGGGCTTTGTTATATCACTCCTCTATTGCTTCCATGAATGTTAACTCCAAATATTGATAAAGCCTTGATACAACTCTTCAAAAGGAACCTGAAGCTGGGTGAGATGGAGCATTCCTATAATCTCCTCCTGAAGCAGGAGGATCATGAGTTCAAAGCTAGCCTCAGGAACGTAGGGAGACCCTGTCTCTAACTAGAAATATAAAAAGGGATGGAGATGTGGTTCAGTGGTTAAGTACCCCGAGTTCAATTTTCAGTACCAAACAAAGAAAAACAAAAACATAACCTGAAGATCTGTGTGCACCTTCTTTAGGTTTTGAGAAACCTCCTCCGCACTTTCTCAAAGCTTCTTTCTGTTCCCCTTAAGGAGACTAGCTCATTAACACGTTTTCCCCCATAAATATTGTACAATTGCTCTAATTAATTCATTCGACAATTCATTCATGCAGTTTTTACTTAAAGCCAAAGAAATATGCCCAAGGCTCAAATACCATAATTAAAATCAAGAAAGAGAAAACTCTAGAGGGACTCTCAAGTAATAGTTATCAAAGCAAAGTTAATAATACTATTAAAAAGTCAAATAATCGCCTGTCCCACAACACTTACTAAAAATATCATTCCATAACACTTATTTAAAATATCTTGCAATATATTCTTTCTGCAACTTGCCCTGTCCTCCTTAACAACATATAATAGATAAATTACAAAGATTTTGTTATTTTATGCTTGAAAGTATATAGAAATTCCATAATTTATGTGAGTACTGACCTAATATTGTTATTTTTAATTTTTAAATCATGACAAAATGATGAAATACATATATTAACCCATAATTATAGTAGTGATATATAGTAGTGATATATAATGTTCCTCACTTAAGGAATTTCTCAATTATTAAGTTTATATATTCTAGTTTAACAATTCAGTTTGAAAATAATCATAAAATTTCTTTAAATGTATGCATAATTCAATAATAATTCCAGTTTACATTTGTAACAGAACTATGTGAGAATAAACATTTCTTCACACCTTTGATGACACTAAATAGTCGGGGTTTTTTTGTTGTTGTTGTTTATATTTTTTCAAGTCTGATAGATAAAGATATCCTCCACCATTTTTCTGGTACCAGGGATTGAACCTAGGGGCACTTATCCATTGAGCCACAATCCTGGGCCCACCTGCCCCCCACATATATGTGTTCCACAGAGTTGCTTAGGGCTTTGCTAAGTTGCTAAGGCTGGCTTTGAACTCATGATCCTCCTGCTTCAGCCTCCCTACCTGTTGAGGTTACAGGCATGTGCCATCTCACCTGGGAAGAAATCCTATTTTAATTACTCATAAAAATAAATTAGAAACTTTTTCTTATCTATTTGAATTTTTTTTCTTCTTTCAATTTCCTGTTTATGTTCTTTAGTTAACTGTTTTTGGAGGAGGAAGGGGATATTTTTCCGGAATTTTTTTTTCAATTCATAGTTGCTCTTTTATTCTTATAAATATTAAAAACACTTTTTCCTATTTTTATTTGTCTTATAATTTTTATGACACCTTTTATGTATAAAAATTTCTAAAAACTATATGAACAGAACTGCCAATGCTATATTTTACATCTTAGTTTTATAGCACCCTTTTATATCATCACCACCAAAATATGTCACCTTCCTGTCTTCTACTACTTTTTCAATAAAATATATTGAAATGTAACATAAGCAGAGAATTAAATGGTGACTTTAAATGCACCACTCTATAAGTTTTCAAAAATGAATAAACATGAAAACTAGCACCCATATCAGGAAACACAACTTCTACTATTCAGGAAAATCCGATTTTCCTCTTCAAATCAGTATTCCCCCAAGGATAATGGCTAGTCTGATTTCTGACCTCTTATATTAATTTTGCTTGTATTTGAATTTCTCTCTCTCTCTCTCTCTCTCTCTCTCTCTCTCTCTCACACACACACACACACACACACACACACACATATTCTTTTACTCTGGGTTTTATTGCTCAACATTATGTTTGTGAGTTTTTTTTCTATGTAGTTAATTGTGTCTAGTTGTTATTCATGTTTATCTCTTTCTAATTGTTTTGATTTTTAAATTTAAAATTTTAATTTATACAAATGTTGTTTTGATTTAAACTTTTGTGGAATTGCTCAATTTTTTCCAATGTGTTTTCGCTTATTGCTATACCATTAGTGAATGACTAATAGCAGCAAATCAACACCAATTTACACAAGCATTATTTTCCATAAATTTCTCATATAAGTACCAGTATAAATTCTAAATTTTCTATGTGGTTATTACAATTTATCTACCCATTTCTTTTATAGTATCATTCTGCTTCAATTTCTAGAATTATACTCTCTGGCTAAGACAAATATGTAGTTTTTTTTTTTTTTCAGTTCATGAACTTCTACTCTTTTAAATACACTAGACCTATCTTAAGTTAATAGTTCTGAGTTGATGCTGACAATATACCTATAGGCTCATATTACCCATCTTCTTTAGACCTTCTTTTAAGAGGAAGAAGCCAAATCCACTAAATCTTGAAGGAAAAGTAACAAACTCTCCCAGCCATGTTCCTGTGATCTCACTTTAGGATCATCTCAGGAAGAGGTCAAAAATCTCCTACAATCCCAAAACTAACCTCATAAGGCTCACAGTATTTTTAAATATCTTTTCCATATCAGTTAATAGGGTATAAAGATAAATCTGACTTTCACATGCTTGTTGATTATACACCCGTACTTATCTTCTATTTGGTTAACCTTTGCCTAGTTGATTGATTATATACCCATACTTATCTTCCATTTAGTTAACCTTTGCCTAGTTGGTTGTTTATAATAAGCCCATACTTATCTCAGTTCAGTTAATGTGAACATCCCTTCCTTGTTTTCTTAGCAGAGTATAGCTTTTTTTAAAAAAAAAAAAAGTATATTCTTTTAGCAAATTTTGATAACTTTATTTTATTTATTTATATTTTTAGATGGTGCTAAGAATCAACCCTAGTGCTTCACACATCCTAGGCAAGTGCTCTATCACTGAGTCAAAAACCCAGCCCAGGTATAGCTTTTATCTACTTGTTTCACTGGAACTTTAATGGTTATATTTCTCTAGGAGGTACAGGTCTATTTGGTCTGTTAGTTCTTGCTTCCTAAACTTTGATTTGCTGTGTTTTTCTCAGGACAAGTTTGATATACATATTCTTTTCCTTTGTTTAAGAAAGTTGGCAGCTACTCAGACAATTCTGAGAAGATGTGTTTTCTTGCAGATTTCTTTCTGTTTTTCAGAAGTATGTCCTCCCTAGATGGTGAGAATCTGGTAGTAAAGAGTGTTAACAATTTTATAATTTTAGCCAAAATAGTATGTAGCCAGGTATTTAAATATATTCCCTAAGGCTGAGAAATTTGAGGTGGAATCAGACACAAGAGGTTCATACAATGTGATATAAAGGCAAAATAATATATAGTTTTAGAAGTGAGGATATTTATTGTTCTCAAAGAAACAGTTATTCTAGCACTCTCATTTTTTTGTTTTCATATGGATGATGATTATGTGGAACCACTAGAAGACCCTCTTTTGTGATGAGTTGAAGAGGAAAGGTGATGGAAAGGGAAGAGAAAGAGGTGCAGGTAAGAAAAAACAGGCACCTTGACTCTTTCACGGACTCACTTCATCAGACTACCTTTATCTTTCACATAATCTCTACCCAGAGGAAGAAAGAAAATTTGCAAAAATTAAAAAAGGAAGATTAGGACTTGACTATAAAAAGCATAATTTTAAACACATACAGATCATCCTCTTTGGGACTTCAATAAATTGAATAGATAGATGATTACATATGAGATTTTTTCTGAAAGAACCCAACATTGTAAAATTTTACCCTCCACCTTTTCTATTCTCCTTCTAACTGCTGGGTGTGCTTGGATAGAAATTGTGTGACAGGCCTTGATATAATTCTTAGTATCATCTTCAATTGTTCTGTAATAATTTTTTAAATTATTTAATTTTTTAATTATTCATTTCTCTCATGGGAAAAGAAAAGAAATCCTCTCTTAATCCTTTCTTAAGAAAAGAAATCCTCTCTTAACACCCAGAATGAAGGTGCTTCATCACCCCTCTCCTCATGCTAGTGCTGCTGTATAAGATTAGGGATTTCTGGACAAAAGTCATCCAGGTGTTTGGTGAATGATTTTCTCTTTCAGATCTTGATTCTAGTCCTCATGTCCTCATGGTAGATCCAAAAGATGAAGGAATAAAGATAATATGCATAGGCAAGGGACGGTTTCCCCAGCATGGGGTATAATGGAAAGATGCAGAAGGAGAGAAAACACCATCTCCTTCTGAAGATGAGACCTACCTCTCCTTTTAAAAGAAATACTTAAGAAAGAATTTCATAAGCTCTCCATTTTCTTTGCCTTTCAGAGGAAGGGGAGTATTTCCATAGTGGGCATTTGGCATCAGGCAGTTATTTCTTTTCAATCAGAATGAAGGGATTATATCAGCAAGGTGAGTTCTATTATGTTACAATTGGGCCAACCATTTTGTCTGCCCCTCTCTTCTGATCCCCTCTTATTCACCCAGTTGGTGAGAGAGAGAACCTCCACCCTAAATTGCACAAGATAACCAAATGCATTATGCCCAACAGTGGACAGATGAGGTTGACAGCACTTTATTAGCTACATACCCTGGGGACTAGGGAAGAAGAACACTGCATGCCAAGCAGGATCACACAGGGTTGTAGTTTGGAGCTGAACAAACCAACTAGGGATGTAGGTATATGGTGAAGGAATAAGAGGTTTCCATCTGAGAAAAGGGAAAATTAAAGGAATCCTCCAAAGCAATTGTTATTTAAGCTGAAATTGGAATAATGTAATGGACTCATTCATGTGAATAACATTGGCAATGGGTTCAGTCAGGAGGAAATCTATTGTGTAACTACCCCAAAGCAGAGGAGAGCTACCTTAGTCAGAATGGCCCCTGATCATCTTAGTCTTTCCAGGTTTGTGGGTTGATTATCAGTTTCTACTAGTCTATGCTACTTTATTCTACATTGTAGTGACACGCCCCTCCTCTACCAATGCATCTCTTAATTTAACTTCTCCAGAGCCCTCACCACAAATATTCTTGTTAACAAAATAATAGTCAAGATCTCTGCTGAAGGGCTCCATGTGGTTATATGCCCTAATTCTTGTTGCTGTTCTATCTTGCAAAAACTAAATTTAACTGTAGACTTGATGGATGTACTCTGTTTTTGTGGTATACCCTGTAAAATCCCTCCTGACTGTTCTAAGAAATGGGAAAATAGGCACCTTCTGAGACCCTTGCAAAAATGTACACCTCCAAGCCCCCGCCCCACCACTGGGTATAAAGTTCAAAGAATTTCTAGACTAATGATCCAGAGAATGTTTTAGGTAAAAGCTCCATTTGGACCTGCTGCATCCAATAAACCTGCTTTCTGCTAATTCCTCTGGTGTATAGCCTCTTCTGTCCTACTTCAACATATCATTGTATCCACATTTCCTAATTAATTTAATATACAAAAATTCAAACATTATGATCCCCATATTCATATCCTTTGTGGAAAATCTTTATTGATGACATTTGGTTTTTAAAGAAGCAGACTGATTACTACTAGTTATTAGTACTATTATACTGGTATCAATGTTATTTGTAAGTATTAGAAGCTAAAATTTACCACGTGTTTACTAGGGACAAGATATAGTACTCAGTTTTGTATACAGCATCTCATTTATTTCTCTCTATATTCCTGTACTGAGGCACCTTAATAGTGTACATCATCATGAAGGTTAAATGAGGTTGAGAGAAGCAAAGCAACTTCACCACAATCACTGCCACTAAGGTGAGGGTTATTACCAAAATTCAGAAATTTCTGACTTACAGACCTTCATATCTCAATGATTAGAAACAGAATAAAGGGTAGTACAAGAAGAGGATGACTTAGTATATAAGCCCAAAGTAAAAATGATTATGAAGAGTCTTAAATGGAAGTAGACACACCAGGATTAGAAATATGACAGGATAATAAAAAAGCAAGCTACAAAATTTTAGGTATTTTTAAGGAAGATGGAGAGACCTAGTCCTGAAATGCCTGACCCTGACTGTTTCAGATGCAACAGCCATCCTGGCTAGATGTTTCTGAGTCTGTCTAGAACAGATGGTTACCTAAGGTCCTGTACAATCCTGGCCTTTATTATTTATACACCATGTGTCTTCTAGGATAGAACACAAGTTATTTCTGCTCTTCCTTTTGTCTTCCTCCAATGTCCTCGCTCAGCATTTACATCTTTCTTGATACCAACAAGACTCCATAATGCACTGAACTCCCTCCAGTGCTACACTTCCAGTAGCTATTTGTTTGGATTCAAACACAGCTCATTCCAACCTCATCCTATATAAGAGTAAAATAAATGTTTCTTCAATAGTGAGTGTTGCTCAAAACTGTGATGCTCTGGCATATCAAGGGTGAGGGGAACCTGAAAAAACCTTTAGTGTTCTGGGTCAGAATTGCTTTACCCCAGGGAAACATTATTGGGAGGTAAAAGTAAATATAGGGACATAATATTGACCTGCAACTAGGTGGGCTCTGGGTGTTTTCTCAGATATAGTGAGGAGAAAGAGGTGGTTTGTAGAAAGTCCAGATAAGAAATTCTGGGTAGTGTGAGGAATGTAAAAGACATGGCTTTCACCACTCATCCAGAGCCTCTTTCACTAAAGCAGACCTCTCATAGGCTAGGAATTTTTCTGGTTCTTTACAACATGGTTCATGGGCCCCACATCTTCCTTTGCTGGAAACACCTTCTGTGAGACTCTCTGCCCTTATTTTTGCCTTTATGTAGACCTCTGAAAAATGTGAATAACGTTGAATAACAAATGCTAGCACCCTGAAGATCTATGATCATCTAGATCTATGACTATCTGCTTAGCTTTAGATCACACAGAAAGTATTGCTAATTCTTCTCCAAAGACCTCCATGACTCTCTTAACAAATGGTACAGAAGTTCCCTAGGAAGCAAACTCCCTTTATCCCCATAAGAAGTGAAATGTTGCTACCACCCAAGCTCCTTATAGTCTGTTCTCCAAGAAAGTTGTCCTTGGAAGGTAAGTAGATCAATGAAATCACTTAGTGTGATTTCAGCCTTTTTCAGAGAGTGAGAGGCAGAAAGAGCAACAAGAGAACTGGAAAAAGTCTACGGGGATCTGCTCTAGTTTTACCATTGGGAAAATGCAGTCTCCTTATGGGCAGCAACAATTCATTACAAGAAAATTCTGAACATGAGATCTCTCTCGTGTTTTGGTGCTGTGTGTTGAAATAAATACTTTTGACTACATTTAAAGAGAAATACATATTTTTATACTTTTTGTTGCTATCAAACCATGTAGGAAAGGTGGTGTTTGAAGGAGGGATTGTGATCAATTGTTCAATGAATTTTCCATATATGCTCCTTCTGTTGGAATTGCAAAGAAATCTGTTCAAATGTTTTGAAAAAGCTCAGCTTGTCAATTCTTCAGCCTCTGTTGTCCCATTAACATCTAATATTGGATTTTTTTCAAGGGATGGAGCAGTCTGGTATGTAACCATAAATCATTTGAGAAGCTCAAGATTTCTGGAGAGAAAAGAGTGCTTATTTTTAAAAGGTTCTCACTGGTTAGCAAACCCAGTTTGTGTGCCATCTGAGAATGTAATTGAAAAAAAATTGCTATTGTAGTTCAAGTTTTCAAAGAGAAAACGTTAGGTAGGAAAGGTGAAACATTTGTAGTCTTCATGGAGAAAGAGTCATTGTTAACATTGGTATTTTCTTTTTCCTTTCTAACCACATTTTTCCACATTGCTTCCCTTTACTATATCTAGTTTTCTCCAGTTCCTTATCACAAAATTTATGTATTTGAGGATATAAAATATGAGTTTCTCCTCTCTTTCCCATATGGAAAAGATCCACTTAGATTTTTCTAATACACCAACAGATGTTTAAACCTCTCACAACTTCTCTTGGAGATGTACCTACTTGGTGATATTTCCCCTGGCATACAGTCAATGAGTAGCAAAGTTATTGATTGAACCTTGGAAGAATAAATCCAGGGCCCAAAATCTTGAATTTACTGACAATAAAAGAGGGCCTGTATGATTCAAGAAAGAAATAGTGAAGGCAGAAAGGGGGTAAGCAAGTGGTGGGAAAATATTGGTAAGTACAATCAAATGGACTGGTGGGTGGAAAGGGATTTCTGGACATGAAAACTCTATACAAGGGAGTAACAACAAAACAAGAACAAATGGAAATGGAACTCCTGCTACAGAACAGGAGATAGTGGATGTGGTTTTAGATATGTTACTTCTGTTGTACACTCAGGACATTTATAAGCATGAGGTTCCCAAATGAGTTCTAAGTGTCTCTCCTACAGTACCTAAATTTGTGGTATGTTCTCTAAGAGTCTTCTGTCACTTCTCCACTAATTTTTAATGAGTTTTTGTCCTTCTTAGTTTAGAGATTGGGGAGAAATGGCTGAACATGGACAACAAATGAAAATGAGAAGGTTGGTGGTCCGTTAGAATCAGAATTGTAGAAATGTCAGGACTAGTAATGTTCATCTTATCCTCATCTGTACCTGTCAGCAAATCAATATGCAGTGAAGGGTCTCCATGGATTCTGGCAAAGTAATGACTTTGAATTCACTATCTGATCTCATCAATTAATTCTTTATTATTAGACTACCTTGTAAATCCCATTTTGAGTAAAGTTTAAAAAAGTATGATAAAGACTTGATTAGAATAAAGGAATACCTGAGGGCAGAGAGTAGGATTATATCTCTAGTACTAGCAGTAGTGAGTTCTACAGTGCTCAAGAAATACTTATCTATGAAATTATTTATGCATTTCATAAATGTTTATTGGTCAATTAATATAAGCTGCTTTTGAGGTTGGAAGGATACACAAAAAGGAAGAAAAAAATCATTGCCCTGATGGATATTTATATTCTACTGATAAATGAGGGGAAAAAACAGAGTGGTTAATTAACTTAATCTTTTAGTTTCCTCCCTGAAACTGAGATCCACTCAATTTATACATCTATTGTGAAAGTCACCCTGCTCTGCATGACTACATCCAGCTAGTCTACACATCAGGAATGAGAAGGAACAGATCCTTGATGGACCAATCAAATTGCTTATTCATTAGCCAGTGGTTGATACTGTCATCCTCAAGCTGCAATCCTACTTCTTCCCTATAGTTTTTCTAACTGTAATTGGGATTGATAAAGTAAATTAGTCATAAATTTTGGAAGCTAAAAGTAATTATGTTCTTTTATGTATAGCAAGGGAATTGGTGTGATAAAACATACACATATACATTTTCATGAGTCTTTTCTCTAGCTGATCCTACACATTTATACACACAGCCTTCAAAAGCACAGGATAGTAAGCAAAAAGCTGGATTAATAAATTAAGATGAAACATTCCTTGCCTCCCACCAAAATAGCAGTTAACTTTCAGGCATTATTAGTAAAACATTTTAAATTACATTAAGTCAAAATAGAGTAACATGCTGAAATATTTTCAAAGACACAATGTTTACTAATAAATATATCTTCAAAAATATAAAGGGTGTATCAATGTATCACAAAGCATAAATAATTTGTCAAACCTTTTAGAATGTACAATTCAAAATGTGTGCCCTAGCCTGGTGCAGTGGCACATGCCTGTAATCCCAGGAGCTTGGGAGGCTGAGGCAAAAGAATCATGAGTTCAAAGCCAGCCTCAGCAAAAGTGAGGCACTAAGCAACTCAGTGAAACCCTGTCTGTAATTAAAATACAAAATAGGACTGGGGATGTGGCTCAGTGGACGAGTGCCTGAGAATTCAATCCCTGGTACCAAAAAACAAAAAAAAAAAAAAGTGTGCCCTAATGTAAACTATGGACTTTAGTTGAGATAATGTATTAATATTGGTTCATCAGTTGTAACACATTAGGAGAATATGTTAATAATAAGGGAAACATAGTGTTGGAAAGGTGTATGGAAAATCTGGATTTGCTATTCAATTTTGCAATAGAACTAAAACTGTTCTTAAACATAAAGTCTGTTGATTTAAAAAAGGAAGTAAGTATTCATTATGGCTTGGATGAATTTTGAAGATATGCCAAATAAAACAAAACACACACACACACACACACACACACGCACACATGTGCATGTGTGTACATTTTCTGCAGGACAGTTTTCTGGGTGAACTGATTCAGTTCTCCCCCTCCCTTATTTGCAGTTTTCATGAATGACTTTAGAATATTCTGGGAGTGCAAAATCCTGATAAGGAAGTACATGAAACAGACTGGGCCTTGCTCCTGTTCCTCTTGGGTATGTAATATAATGAGTTAGGGGAAACTGCCCAGGACAAAGTGTTGCTCCTCTCATCACTAGAAGGATGTCCTTTAAACCTTTGCCTAGTGAGTCGCATGGTTCTGAGGTATGCAACCCTCGGTACGCTGCCTTTCCAGGTCCTGTAGCTGTGGTGCAAGTGAGACTCAAGCAGTCAAGGATCCATCCACTTGAGCAGCTTTCTGGAGCATTGGGGCACTGGCTTATGATAGATCTGAGACTTTTTGTGTCCCTTGTTGCCTATCTGTAGGCAGTAAACCTGCTTCATATACTTTCATATAGATCACTCACTATCTTAAAGTGTGAATGATTTCATAGCACAAACAAACAGGTAATCAGTGCATGGTGGAGCTAAACAGTGTCCTGATACAGTGTATAGACTCCTGCTTCTGGCAGAGTGATGATCTTCCTCTCCTCTAGGTGATGGGAATTCTCTCATGGGATTGGTAATTAGCGAACCTGCTTTACATTTTATGATTACATTTGTATAAAAAATCTAGAGTATAGAAACAGTATAATTTGCAGAGACAGAAAGTAGAATAGTAGTTGCCAGGGACTTGGAGCAGGGAAATGAGTAGTAACCACTTAGTAGGTATGACATTTCTTTTCTGGAGTTGGTGGGGGAATGTACTGAAACTATATAGTGAAGATGGTTGTACAACATTGTGAATGTACAGAGTGATACTGAATTACATGCTTTAAAATGATGAATTTTATTCAGTATGTACTTTACCACAGTTGAAAAAATAAAATAAATTTGTAAATACTTGAGAGACTACCAATTTCAAACATGAGCTTATGAGTTTAGAAACAGAAAGAAAATGTTATGACCCAAAAGATAGCCTCCAGAATGCTGTAGATGAATGAATGATCCTCAAAGGACAGTGACAACTTTGTGATGTTTGCATCCTGGAAAGCAGCAGTGTCATTGTCAGATATCCCTCATTCTCACTTCATGAGACTTTAAGACTCTTTTTTAAAAGATGTAACAAAACAATTTATAACTACATTTTATATAGTGTAATATTTAATCTCATACAGTACTTTGAAGGAACATATACTGGAAAGTAGGCCACCCCAACCCATCACCTTCATCATTGTCAATGTTCTCTAATTTAACTGTTAAGACTCTTTCTTAAAAATCTTTTTTAAAAAAACAACCATTCTTTCTTCTTCCATATAAAGTTTCTCTTCTTTAACTTATTATCACTTTACTGTTTACTACTTGTTTCATTTATTGCTTACATTTATAATTATTAATTTTAAATTGTGCACTTTAATTTGCTTTAAAAATTAAAATGATTTTGTCATACACATGATACATAATTAATTTTTCTCTTGGATTGGTATTTCTAAAAATTTTCCTTACTCCTCGTTCTCTCTTAACTTTTGGAAAAAATCTGCAGTAGAGATTTCATAATACAGCACATTATAATTTTAAGATTATATCTTAGTGATCATATTTTTCTCTTTATATACAGCTGTTTTCTCTCAGTGTTCTTTAACTGTATTTTTTGTTTTCTCAGCTTCACTTACATGATCAATTTAATTGCCACCACCTTAAAATAACTGATCGGATATTTCTTGATTGCTTTCATTTCCTTCTATGTGCTAAATTGCATTTCCTATTGGATTTTGTAAGGATTTGGTCATATGATATCAGAATGTAATCAGGAGTTAGAATATCACAGAACTTGGACTAAGACAGGCCTCTGATGGGATCAATGGTGACAAGAGCCCCCTTCCAGCAGTTGGTAAAAGGAGGACAGTTCCAGGACTCTCGTTATCATCCTGTTTTCCAGAATTCAAGATTGTTGTTTCCCTTGGAGATGTTGAAGGGGTCCTTCTGGGTGCAAATATACAGAGAACCTATATCAGGGGACACAGGATGAAGAGTGGGTGCAGAATTCCAGAGAAGAAAGTTTGGGGAAAGGTGTAGAGTGGGCTCTTGTTGATCATGTTACAAAAGAAAGATGTCTAGAGGCACAGTCAGGGAGACTCTGACCACCCAGGGGCCACCTCAGGAGGAGAAGGTTTGGAGGAGGAGAGGTGATGGCCCAGTACACATTTACATAGCAACTATTGCCCAAAACCCATGATGGTCAGAATTTGTTTACTCCAGAGAAACATTATTGGGAGATAAAAGTAAGTATAGGGACAGAAGAAAGACTGAAACTAGGTGGTCTCTGGGTGTTTGTTAAGATACACCAGGAGAAAGGAGTGGCTTATAGAAAGTCCAGATAAGAATTTCTGGGTAGTGGAATGTCAGGTGACACAATGATGACTGTGACACAATGACGACTTTTCCTCAAGACATTGTCCTTGATACCAGGGACCCATCACCTGACCCCTTCCTCTCAATACCACCTTATGGATGTGAGCCATTCATGGTTCAGCAGGTAGAGCAGAGAGTCAGATCTCTGTGGGATGTCTAGCTGCATGAATGATCCTGGGTCATATCCTTGTGTTCCTCAGAAAGACTCAGTTTCGAGTGAGTTGTATTAGGATCAAGGGTCATATTCAATCTAAAGAAAAAAATTCATTATGATAATATATCAATTTCTAAAAGTATTAATTTCCTGCTATTAACATATAAACAGGCGAACAAGCTTTATGACAAAAGAAATTTAAAGTAGACAAACTTTCTGGGGTACACAAAATAACTTGTCAATATGTGAGATGACCTTCATCAATAAAGCAGGAATCACCAATAAGTAGGCCATTTCATTATTACAGGTCTTAGAGAAATGTTCATGCCAACAGAATCTCAGTGACATCTGAGCTCTTAGCCTTGACAATAGGATGACTATGCTACCAACATCTCTTCTTCCTTTCCCTTAACTGACTATCTGAGGAATGGCCCCAGGGATTCAAATTATTGTTTTTTTTTTTAATTCTGTTGCTTCTAATATCACTGTAAACCCCAAGTTCATTCATCATTGAGTCTTGATTACATGAATGTAGACTCATGCTTCATTAATTACCAAATATTCACTGAATGCCTCCCACATGTGATTGCTGAGAAGAGAGGCCAGGAAAAAATACATTGTATGTTCGACCACAAAGTGCACTTCACACTGGTCCTGTTTTCCTAACTTACCTTTCTTTTAGTTCTTCCTCCAGATTATGCCTATGGCCATGGCAAGAAGCAATCCCAAAACAGGTAGTATTGCCCATGAAAATGTCATCCTGGACTCTGAAATGGAAATCCCCAAATCCCAGTAAATCATGAAACTAGGAAAATACCAAGTGCATTTTTTTATCTGAGCAGTTCCTGGGTTGGAGAGGAGGAAGAGAAGTAGATCTCTCAAGGAAGCAGTGGGTCCCCTTTTCCTTGCTGAGGGAGGGAAGACTGTAAATTTATGTCTAGCTAGCTTTAGTGTTTGTTACTTTCAGAAATGTACATACACAATTATTCTCCCTTCTCTTTTTCCAATCATATCACAGTCACTGGAATAATGGCAAAATAATAAAATTACCCAGGCCACAGCCATAAAGATAGTGTTAAGGAAAATTATTTTCTAATCCATAATAAAATTCACCAGAAAGGAAAAAACAAAGTGCTAAAATTCTTTTCATATCAGAAGAGAATTTGTAGATACAGAGAATTAGAGGCAATAATTAGAATTTAGTGCACAGCCAACAATAAATATAACTTTAGAGCTGTATCTGGGTTATAAGCAAGAAACTCAGAGGAGTAAGATCCCTATGTGTCCTGAAGATAAGCTTTGTCAGAGATAGCAGGATATCTCATTAGAATTATATATAGACATGTATATTTTTATATTCGGATACAGAAAGCAATAAAATGAGAACATCTGAGTTGGTCTTAGTATTTAATTCCAAACCTGAGAGGAATATACAGAATCACCAACCTGAGAGAGTAAAAGCCGCTGTTTTCTCCTCACCCAGAGGGAGGTTGCTGATGGAACAAGTCACATTTGCCAATGAGCTGTTAGTGATCAATAGCAATGTCTCCACATGGAACAGCCCATGGCTGTCTGAATGCAGGATCTCAGAAGCTGATGGTATTGTCTTTCCTTCCATGTCCCTCCATTGCATGTGGGGTGGTGGGAACCACCCACTTGCAGTGCACATCAGCTGTACCTCTCCATCTGTCAGCACCTCCATGGTGATCCTCGGGGAAGAACCCACAGCTGGGAACAGAGACCAAGGAAACCAAGAATGGAGCCTCTGCTAGTGGTTGTGTTATTGGTGACTATGTTTGAGAAGGGCTGGGAAGATTCAGAGGGCTTGCAGGAAGAGAGAAAAATCTTAAGGGGAAATGACACTCCACCTAGAGAAAGACTGGCTGGAGTGTTTTCTTGTTTTGTCTTATTTATTTATTTTTATATTCCTGAATCATCCAGGGACATATATAAAGGTAAAATTTAAGATTTTAAATTCAACCTTTTTTTGCCTGAGAACAAAATAACTGACAGGATAAAAGAACCTAGGTAAGAGAATATTCTTAAAGATTAAAATTATAAATGTTCATATCCAATGACAGAAAAAGATGGGCCCCTTTAACTTCTCAACGTGTGTTTCTGTGGATATTCCCTAAATATGTTTATTAACTTAGATTGAAAATCCATGGGAGACATATTTCAGATATTCAAGATTTTTACCTGTGTCCTCAATGACATTTGCTAAACTTGGAAAATAAATTCTAGAGAGTGATTTTCTTTCTTCCTCCATTCATACCAAGATTGTCAATCCACATTATTTCTGTTTACTTGGTATATCTAGTTTAGTCTTCAAATTATTATACTTCCTGATATATTTCCCAGAATTTTAATAACATACTGTGTGAAATAATGAATCCTGTATAAAATAGAGTAAAATTCTCAGACCTCTTTAAATATATGGTAATTTTGTGGACATACTCAGAAGTATACAAGTTCCATACACAAAAATTAAATTTGGTTTGTTGGAATTTGTGGATTTTAAGTATCTATGATAGTTCCTATACATTGGTGGTTCAATATAAATCTGATAGCAAGTAAGCATTAAGAAAACTTTCAGTGCTACAGAAATTATCTAGTAACATGTTAAAGCAGTAGGAACAGGTGACAAATTCAAAACATCTATCTAGAGTCCTTACCTACCACCTTCAGATCCAAACTGGCTTTCTGGTAGACACCATCTTTTTCAAAAAGGCACTGGTACTGCCCTTCATCTGAAGTTGTGGCATTGTGTATCTGCAGGGTCAGTCTCCCCTCGTGGATGGCATCAGTCACCAGTGTAGTCCTCCCTCTGTAGTCTACCATCTGCTCTCGAGCCACATGGTCCCCATTCATATACACATAAACTGCAGGATAATGGTGGGCTTGGACCCACCTCACCTCCATGCTCTGTGCATTAGTCTTGGGGAACAGGGAACAGGTCAATTGTATGTCTTCTCCCACTCTGACAATGATGGGCTCAGAAGGTCCAATCACTTTTAAAGATGCTATTAAATACAGAAGACAAAATACAAGGAACAAATCAAAATGGAACAAATAAATGTCACCAACAAGTGAATTTCTAGTGTGGTTTAAAACCCATAACTTTCCTATGTTCATATATGAATACATGACCAGTGAAACTCCACATCATGTGGAATTGCAAGAATGGGATCCTTGATCCACTTTGAACTGTTATGTATATCTAAAAAAACAAATAACAGCAACAATAATAATTATAGAATGGGATCCTAATTAGAATAATTTATATTCTGTGTATGTATAATATGTCAAAATATACTTTACTATAATGTATATATGCAAAGAAAAATAAATTTTTAAAAAATACATTCAAAAAATTAAAATTAAATATATATCCCATAGGCATCCTGGGGGAGGTATGAGGCTTAAGGTCATCTCTTGGAAAGATGAGATCTTGTGATATTAAGATACAGGTTGTCCTTGTTCCAAGAAGAACCTTTCCAGGATGTATGCCAATCTGAAAAAAAAAGGGTCACTACCCACTCCTTCCCAAAATTTTATGCAGTTTAAAAACAAATGATAGAATAAATTTAAAGTTAGCACTCCCAGAATAAAATAAATATTTTTATCACTTCAAAGCTGGATGACTACTTTCTAATCTGAATATGCCTCCGTTTCTTAAACTATAAATTTTGCATATTACTGCCCAAACCATAGGATTGTTACACAGTTAAACAAAATAACCTATATAAGCCGGGTGGTGGCACACACCTATAATCCCAGTGGCTTGGGATGCTGAGGCAGGAGGATCGAGAGTTCAAAGCCAGCCTCAGCAAAAACCGAGACACTAAGCAACTCAGGAGACCCTGTCTCTAAATAAAATACAAAATAGGGCTGGGGATGTAGCTCCATGGTCAAGTGCCCCTGAGTTCAATCCCTGGTACCCTGCCCCCCAATAACCTGTACAAAGCACTTAGATGACTGTGCAGCATGAGCATAAGCATAGAGACCTGAAAGTCTTTTAACTACTGTAGGGAAATATGAAATGATCCCTCCAAAGCACTTATATACATGGCATGTAATTAAGATTTCCAAAACTAGTCATTATTGTTATAAGTCAATAAAATTATTTGCCAGGGTATGAGCTCTGGAAATAATAGGGTTGAGAATTGTGTTGGCCCATGGCCCTTTGCATGGGTGCTTCCTCTGAGCCCCTAATTATGAGGATACCACAGAGGCAGCAGCTATAGAACTCCTGAACTCTTCAGTTACCACAGCACATCCTCCCACCTCCTGGGGCACAGCCCTCCCCACCTGGCAAGGAGCAAAGGGAAGTTCTGTGCTTTTATCCTATATAATTGTGGTCCTGGAAGGTCATCAAAATTTAGGAACAACACAACATAGGATTGTATTTTGTGTGCTGGGTCTCCAGTGGGCATGCTGAGTTGGCTCAAGAACTCAGATGCGTGACTTTTTGCCTAAGACTTTCCTGAGGGACAGAGACTTGCGTCAGCCTGCCCCAAACACTGGCTTAGCTTCCTAATGTGTCACTAACAAGTTCTTCTCCTTAAAGTTTCTGTCTGATCAGGCACATTTACTGCCCTAGGCAGAGGGAGATCCTGCTGGAAAGGCTAAGCTCACAGGACTGGGTTTGTCCTCAAGTTGTGGAGCTATCTTTGACCTTCCTGAGGCTCATCCCTTTATATTTGTGGCCCCATGGAGTCAAAGGTGTCACACTAGATTCTGGCAGAGACTGGAATTGTGTTTACCATCTTAATTTCCCTCAAAAACTCCTACATGGGTTAAATAAAGTATGCTTAAGCCCTTTACAATTGCACGCACAAACACACACACACTTCCACAGGTGACTTGATGGACAATGGTACAGATGAAGGATATAATGAGCCATTCAGGTTCATGTGTATGTAAATAGAGAGCAGATGCATCATCATGGGCTAGGAGAAAAGCCATAGAAACAATCAATTGGAAGGAGGTAAAGGAAACTGAAAGGGGCTCAAACATCATTTGGTTATTTTTTAAATTACATCTTAGGCATGGTAAAATAATATCTGCTGTTCAACTACCAGGTAAAAAAAATAAGTAAATAAAAACCACATGAAGAAAAGGAAAATTATCACCCCAGTGGCAGGATCTCAGGTGCCCTTAACAGCTTCCTTTCGATAGTGATGAGGTTAAGGACCTTCTGGGGTGAGAAGCAGGTGCAGGACCCATAATGACTAGAGGGTGGGAGTTGTGGGAGGTGACTTCCACTGACAGTGCCCTCACTGGCAGTAGGAATATTTTAAAAGGGCCTCTAAAGCTGGCCAGCTGACCCATACCATCCTGTGCACACGCCAAAGGCAGCTCCCTTTCTTCTAGACCCTGGCAGAGATGATGTACAAGTCCCCAAATATGTCATCTGGGTCTTGATTGGATCCCCATGATCTCCCAAAGTAACAGGTTACATAGCAGAAAATTCCCCAAAGGGGACTGTGGAAGACTGAGCTTTGCTGGTCTCCTCTCATATAACTTAACAGGGCACTGGGAAAGCCCTGCCTCGACGTCTCATCCAGATCCCAGTTCCGAAGCAGCTCCATAAGCTCCGCCCTCCTCTGGGGCCAGAGAAGTGCACCACCACGCCTGTGGGTCCTACTCACCCAGCTCACTCTGGAGTTTCTCTGGAAAAAAAAAGTGGGGTGGGGTGGAGAATAACGTATTAAGGAATTTGGTGTAAGGGAAAGGAGAGAAACTATTTCCAAGAAATAAAAGCCAGCTCTATGAAATGTGGAAAATATTTTTTCTACACATCATATGGTGATCCCATTTGCCTTTCCTTTTATCTGCACAACAAAAACGCTATCAGATCTATCAACCCAATAATGCTGTTTGTTTCTAATGATATTTATCTGTTAAAAAATAACACATACCTGTTTTTATAAATGCATGGAAACTATAAAACTGTACGGACATAAACAAGTATTGCTTATAATTCCAAACTAAGAATATAGAATATTGGTTTTTTAAATTTTAATATGTAATATCATACTTTTTATTTTAACCTATTTATATTATAAATAATAATAAATCCAAATATTTAGAGTGTGCCACTTATAAGTTATTTAAAACCAATAAGTTTTTACATGATTAGAAATGTTTATTGATAGATGGACAGACAGATGTAATGTTTATCATTGAGTTGTATATCGTGAGATTATTTAAACCTCTAAAATTCTTCAAAAATGTTTTTTGTCAATATTATAGGTTTTGTAAAAAAATATTTTTTTTTAGTTGTAGGTGGACACAAGACATTTAATTAATTAATTAATTAATTTTATGTGGTGCCGAGGATCCAACCCAGGGCTTCACACCACTAGGTAAGTGCTCTTCCACTGATCTACAAACCCCTCTTGCTATAGGTTTCATTAACATAAGACACACAACACTTCACTATCCATTTGGGTTTTTTTTTAGTATTTTATTTTTGCTATTTGTAAATAAGATAATAATTTAGATGCTGCTGTGTAAAGACTTCTATCTCTGATTACTAACATATGACAGATTCCTAGGGGTAATTGGCACAACACAGCATAGGAAAACATTTTAGTTGAAATGATATCTACAATGTAATAAATACTTGTAAGTAGAAAACATCAATGCAAATAGATGAAAAGGTAGAACTTGAAAATTACTGAAGTAATTAGTGGCTATTTAATCAAAATGCAATATATATATATATATATATATATATATATATATATTATAGTGGTAAATGTTTTATGCATTTTAATACATATTATTAAATGGTAGTACTTTTCCTGACAAAAAATATGAGTTGTTGCTGCTGCACAGTTCTGAAGTTCTGCTGCTGACCTAGGCATCTGGTCCCAGAGGCAGAGCACTGACCTGGGAGGGCAATGACTGCCCCCTTGACCTCTGTGAGGACAGGGTTGTAGATGAAGCAAGACACAGTTTCTACAGACATATTCCTGATCACAAGGGTGTCTTCCACGTAGAACAGGCCCTCTTCATCTTGGATGTGATGCTCGGAGACAGTCAGCAACCTCTGTCCTGTGATGTCTTCCCAATAGACCTGGGGCTCTGGGAACCAGCCCTTTGCAGTGCACACAAGCTGGACCTCACCTTCCCTGGGTCCTTCCATGTGGATGTTAGGGGCAGACCCCACATCTGTGGAGGGAAGTCACAGCTCTGAGCTCTAGAGCTCACAGAGGTACAAACTCTGGAGACAGATCTCAGTGATGTTGCTCACAGGGAGATGGTGGGAGCTCAGGGATTGGGGAGCAGAAAGTGTTCCAAATTTTTTTTCCTATTTAAGTTGGAGCTCTGATACATTTTGCTTGTTCTCCAATCTGATTTTTAAATTTTAGAACTTGAATATTTTTTTCAGGACAGGAAAATAAGAGGGAAGGGAGGCATCATAACATTTCTTTGTGTCTCTAGTACTGTAAACAAATGTGCTGTAATTTATTCATTAGATCTTTTATTCTCTGAACACTTTTCCTCTTAATATTGTCTGTTTCAGGCACTTTGTCTGAAATTTTGAACGGTATCTGGAATCTAATTTAAACAAAATGTTTAGGACAAATTTAGAAATCACCTCCATGGGTGATTCTTTTCATTTCTATTTATTTTGTTTGTGGTTGTAATCTTGGGATGCAGTAGACAAACTGCATGAAGATTCTTGTATTAAAATATTCTATCGGAGATGTTCTGTTAGGAAAAACATTTTTAAGAAATCCTAAAGCAATTAATGTAGTCATGAAATCCTTTCTCTATTCAACACTACACCTCTCAAAACCAAAGGAGACTATATTTTCTGTAGATGGATATTTTGTCTTTATCAATTGTGGATAGAAAGAGATCTACTCCCTTACCTGTAGTAATAGAAAAGTTTTGCCTTAATTTTAAATGTCTCAGAAAGTGCAGTGCATCAGTATGTACCCACTCCACTCATATCTCAGAGTCCCATGATTCCTTTGTTTTAAATGATCTTGAACATAGTAACCATTCATAATCATGAGTAATAAAAAAGGTGTTAGGAATAAAGTAAATCAGTGTCAGAGATGTTAAAATCTCCAGAGAACTGCTCTCCTGTTGAGGTAAAGAATTTGCCTGATTTTGCCTTAAGCACAATGGAGGAGCTATTCCTGTCAGGTTTACTTTTCAGATATTTCCCCACAAGATAGACCGTTATTTCCTTCCTTCCCACTCCTTCCTCCTTTGCTAACATGATAGCATTCTGAAGAACCCTGCCATCCATGGTGGGTGCTTCCAAAGGCACTTGTGAGCCCCTGATTCATTGAATATGAAATATTATAATCTCTATAAAAGCACAAAGCTCCTAATTTCTTTTGCCTCATCAGCTGATTTCTAATAAGGGGCATAAGACAAAAAAAAGTTTCACATTTCATTACTGCATAGATGAGGTTGGTAAAGTGACAACCCATTCCACTGAGATACAGATGCTGGACAGTCAGATGGCCATAGCAATTGACTTGCTCTTGTCCATCAGCCTTATGTGACACGAATTTGTGTCCTAGCAAAATTGTTGATGATTACATGTCATGGCTTTCAAATAATCCTTAAGGACTGTCAAAATTCAGGTGAATTAAATTTTGGAGAAAACTTTTTGTGAGCTTCCTTTGGAGATTCTGGAACCACCTGTTTTCAGATGGCTCAGGGTAGAGGACTGGGCATTAGGAAACTGCTATGTTGATTCAAAGGGAATTCTTCAACTGACATTAAACTTACCATTAATTAATATATTTCTCCCTCTGAGACCCAGTTTTTGCCCAGGTACTCACTTGCTACTTTGAGCAGCAAGCTTGTCTCTTCATGATAGTTCCCCTCCTGGAAATGGCACCAGTATTGCCCATTATCAGATGGCTGGAGGTTGTGTATCTTCAGAGTCACATTTCCCTTGGCAATGTTGTCATCTATCCACTCTATCCGGTCTCTGTACTCCTCCACCTGCATCTGGGTGACCTCAACTCCATCCCAGTGTGCAATCACAGGTGTGCCAGGCTCTGAGCGGTACCACCTCACCTCCATGTGCATTGCAGTCCTCTTGGGGAAGAGCTGACAGGTTAGTAAGGCATCTTCCCCAACCCTGGCCAGGATAGGATATGCAGGACCAATCACTCTAAAGTCATCTACAAAAAAATGAAAAAGAAGAATCAGAAATGCCAACCAGAGGAACAGTATGCTTGCTTTTTGCGTGTCCAACCTGTTAGAATAGAGGGATCTATTCTAAATAAATTCAGCATGATGATTTGCATGTTTTCTTGTTAAAGAGAAATGTGTTCTCCAAATAAAAGTAATTAAATTTGAGCATGAATGCTGAATCTATCACTTAACAGCTTTGGGAGAAAATCTGTTATTCTTAGTGAGACTTTGACATTTGGAATCTTAATTTCTTCATCTGTAAGGTACTAAAACAACCTGAGTTTCATTCTCAAGTTAATATGTAAATTGATTTTTAGTTGGGAACTTTGTAATTGTTAGTAATTAACATTTTAGCCATTTTCCCAGAATTAAAGTAATATATTGATTCATGAGATTTTTAAAGTTTTTTCAGTATCGCTTGTGTCCTAAATAAAAAACTTGAGGTTTTTTTTTCCTTTGTGGAGAAGAGAAGACTCTAATTAGTGGGACTGTGAACAAGGCAGTTTTCACAGAGACATTTTGTGGTGGATTAAGGGCAGTGTTCTGAGTTTGAGTCTTTTAATAAAATGTTAAGTCATGTTTTGACTTCTTCCTTGTTATCTGCAAATTGAAGTGATGTTTGATAATTCTGTGTGTGAGTGTGTTTAATAATTGCATATGTTACATATACTATATTCTTTCTCAGCCCAAATGATGCAGGGCCACTTGCCCTTTTCTGTGCAGATTTCAGTCCTCCTAAGACTAAAAACACATCTTATTGAGTTGCTGCTCAATATAAAACAGATGCTGCTCAAGAAGTCACTATAGAACTTGGGACATAGAGAAAGATAGTGGTGTAGAGGTGGTTGCTTTTCAAGTTGTTCTGTGGTGTGAGATCAGGAAAGCAGATAAACAGTGTCTCAGTGAAATGTGTGATGAGAGGGACTTTACTGGGATTTAAATACTGGACTCTTAGAATAGCTTAGGAACTCAGAAGTTTGGATATAATAAAAGAAAAGAAGAAAAATCCATAGGCCAGCTGGAGCAGATCTGTCTGGGGCAAATCAGGGAGGGGGAGTAGGAAGACCCACATTAAGGTGGCACTGTGGTGTGTCTTGATATGGAGAAATCAGAGATTAGGATACTGTTGGACTGATCCAGTGGGTGAACTATACTATATCCTTGTGAGGGAAAGACACCCAAGATGGGTTGTGGGTGTGTGAGTGGATGTGACTGGGTGCTCAGAGATTGAGCCCAGGAGGCTGGGAAGGGTAGGACCCACAGGTGGCTGAGGGAGAGGGGCAAAGGATTGGCTCCTGCACTGCACAAAGGGAACTCAGGGGAGACTCCCAGGGTGCAGACTCCCAGCATGGATTGGCAGCTGCCTGGCTCTGGAGGTGTGCTGAGTTAAAATCTTCAGAACAATCACCATTCAGCAAAGCATCAGGGTACTAAATAAACCTAAACCCTGCCTTTAGGAGCTCCACCTCTGGGAACTCCTCTCCCAGAACTCTACAGTGACCCCATCTTGAGAGTGAAGCACACTCTCCAAACTCCCCCACCTCATACTGCCCAGAAGAGAAGCCGAGAACTTTTGAACTCCAATTGGCAACTTGAGGAACAACACAAAAAGAGGAAGATTTGACAGACTGTGGCTACTATTCTTGTGCACAATACATACCTTAAGAAAAAAAAAAGTGGAAAGAAAGACACTTGGGAGCAGACAACCAATATATATTATCATTGACAATTTTGATCACTGCAAGGGAAACAACTCCTTAACATTTTATCAAGAATATTTTCTTTATCTTTCTGTCTTTTTCTCCTCTCTCCTCTCTCTCCCCCACCCCCACTCTCTCTCTCCTTCTTTATTATGTGCTGAATGGTTCATGGACATTTGTACATATATATATATATATATATATATATATATATATATATATATATATATATATATATATTTGTCTTACTTTTCTCATTTCTAGAATTTTTTGAAGGTAGTTAATTTTCATGTCTCTGTTAAGGGCTAGGGTCTTTGATTAGCATATTTTGGTTTGGTTTTATATTGTTGTTCATCTGTCCATTTTTCTTTATTCTCTTTTGTGGGGAGCCACAATGAATGACCCCACACTTCCAGTCCTGATGCCTCAGATTCTGACCAACCACTGCATTTTCTGTGGCTTGGGTGGGGTCTAGCTTGAATAGCAAGGGGTCTTCTTTGTGGAATGTGCCCTTATGGTTGAGTTATACTCACTTGTCCCTTGTAACCCTGCCCCTTCTGCCCTTTTTTGGATAGAACTTTCTAAAAAGAAGAGTCCTTCCAATAAAAATTCACTTCCGAACATTCTCTCTCTCTCTCTCTCTCTCTCTCTCTCTCTCTCTCTCTCTCTCTCTCTCTCGCCAGCCTCTCATGATTTTCTCTTGTTCTCCCTTTTGGGGAGCCTGAGGCCAAGAGCAGGGAAGCCATCCTTAAGCTTATGTAAAGGTAAATTGTGTCTGTGTTTTATTTGGTGTCCCTGCAAATTCAATAAGCAATCTAGCAATCTTAATTTCAGCTGCCCGAGTGCTGGTCAGGGGCAGCACTCTTTCTTTTGTTAACAGCCAAATTCTATTGTTCTCTTTTTATTCTTCCTTTAATTTTTTTACTTCTACTTTCTCTCCTCCCTCATAATCATCATATCTTACATCTCTTCTGCATTCTCCCTGTTTACCTTTTGAAAGAGCAGACCCTTTGAAAACTTATTGTTTTTACTGTTGGCTTACCATACAATTTCTGTTTATTGTGCTAATTAACCTTGTAGATATTATAATAGAAATAAGTATTTAGTTTAATGCTTTATATTGTTTGCATTGGTTGTTATTATTTGTCTCCCCCTAAACCATGAGGTACTAGAAATCTTCAGGGACACCATAAGTTCATAGTGTAGAAGCTCTGCCATGTTTGGGTAGACACACAAACAATAAGAAAAAGCAAGGGAATGAACCATTGGAAACAAACCAAAATACCTCATAACAGAATCCAATGATATCACAGTGAATAAAATGTCAGAGATGGAATTTAGAAAGTTCATAGTTAAATTAATCTGCAAGTAAAAGATTATATAAAGAGTAAAATCAGAGAGAGAAAAAAAAACAGAAAGAGATAGATATTTGAAACAGAGCCAAATGGAAATCTTCCAAATGGAGAAATTGATAAACCAAATTAAAAAGCCAATGGAAAGCATCACCAACAGACTAGACCACTTGAAAGACAATTTCAGACAATGAAGACAAAATATATAATTCTGAAAATAAAGTTGACCATGGAGAAAAGATATTAAGAAACCATAAACAGAACTTTCAAGAAATATGGGATAACATGAGAAGGCCAAATTTAAGATTTATCAAGATAAA
This sequence comes from Marmota monax, assembly GCF_021218885.2. NCBI lineage: Eukaryota > Metazoa > Chordata > Mammalia > Rodentia > Sciuridae > Marmota > Marmota monax. Next base: position 26,376 of record NW_026693003.1, on the reverse strand, counting down.
TGAAGCCCAATCTTTCAATGAAATAATAGCAGAAAATTTCCCAAATCTTAAGAATGAAATGTAAAATTATATACAGGAGGCATACAGGACTCAAAACATACGAAATTACAACAGACTCACACCAAGTCACATTATTATGTATGTATGCTTGACATACAGAATAAGGATAAAATTTTCAAGTCTGCTAGAGAAAAACAGCAGGTCAGATTTAGAGGTAAGTCAATCCATATTTCAGCTGATTTCTCATCCTAGACCCTGAAGCTAGGAGGTCTTATAATAATATATACCAAGCTCTGAAAGAAAATAGATCCTAACCAAGAATAGTATATCCAACAAAATTAAGCTTTAAATTTGAAGATGAAATAAAAATGTTCCACAATAAACAAAAGGTAAAATAATTCACAACTAGAAAGCCTGTAATACAAGACATATTCAATAAAATATATGATAAAGAATAAATGAAAAATAAAATTGAAAACCAACAGAGGAGGAGCTATAAGAAGAATGCTCAATTAAATGAGAAATTAATTCAAATAAAAAATTAGAAATTAATCAAAATGACAGGGAATAAAAATAATCTCTCAATATTAACATTGAATGTAAATGGCCTCAACTCATCAATCAAAAGTCATAGATTTTCAGAATGGATTAAAAAACAAGACCCAACAATATGCTGTCTCCAAGAGACTCATAGGCAACATCATCCACAGACTGAAGGTGAAAGGATGGGAAAAAAACATATCACTCACATGGATCACATAAACAAGCAAGGGTCTCTATCCTCATATAAGATAAAGTGGACTTTGAGCCAAAGTTAATGAGAATGGACAAAGAAGACATTTAACACTGCTTATGAGAGCATTATACATCAACAAGACATAACAATCTCAAATATTTATGCCCCAAACAATGGAGCATCTACATACATCAAATAAACCCTTCACAATTTCAAGAATTAAATAGATCATGCAAAATACTTTATCTTACCTCTCTCACCACTCGATAAATCTTCCAAACAAAAACTAAATAAAGAAGCTATAGAACTAAACAGACATATATAGAATATTTCATCCATTCATGACTTTCTTCTCAGCAGCACATAGATCATTTTCTAAAAAAAATCCATATTTTCTAAAAAATATGTTAGGCCACAAAGCAACTCTTAACAAATACAAAAAAAATTTGAGATAATACTTTGCATTCTATCAAAACATAATTGAATAAAATTAGAAATCAATGATAAGATAAAAATAAAAGCTACTGCAACACCTGGGGACTAATTAATGTGCTATTGAATGATGAATGGATAGCAGAAGAAATCATGGTGAAATAAAAAAATTGTTAGAGGTGAGTGCAAATAATGATACAACATATCAAAATCTCTGGGACACTATGAAATCAGTTCTAAGAGGAAAGTTCATAGCATTGAGATCATTCATTGAAAGAAAGTCACCAAATAAATAATCTAAAATTATACCTTAAGGCTCTAGAAAAGTACAAATTAACACTCAAATCAGCAGAAGATAGGAAATAATTAAAAATCAAGCCAAAATTAGTGAAATTAAAATAACAAAAAAATTCCCAAAATCAATGAAAAAGTTTTAAAAAAATAAATAAAATGGATAAATACTTGGCCAAGCTAGCTAAAAGAAAGAAAAAAACCTCAAATTATTAAAACTTGTGATGAAAAAAGAAATATCACATGAACACTACTGAAATCCATAGGATTATCAGAAACTATTTTGAAAATAAATTTATACTCCAATAACTTAAAAAATTTTGAAGACATCAAAAAAAAAACTCTAAAGACATATGATCTGCCCAAATTAAACCAGAGGAATATAGAAAATATAAACAGATCAATTACAAATAATGAAATTGAAGATTCCATTAAAAGCTTACCAACAAAGAAAAGCCCAGGTCCATATTAATTCTCAGATGAGTTCTACCAGACTTTCAAAGAACAAATTAACACCAATCTTCCACAATTTTTTTAATTTTTAATTATTTTTTAGTTGTCAGTGGACCTTTATTATTATTTTTATTTATTTGTTTGTGGTGCTGAGATTGGAACCCAGTGCCTCATGCATGCTAGGCAAGTGCGCTACCCCTGAGCCCCAACCCCAGCCCAAATCTTCCACAAATTATGCCATGAAATAGAAAAGGAGAGAACCCTTTCAAACTCATTCTATGAAGCTAATATCATCCTGCTACCAAAACCAGATAAAGACACATAAAGGAAAGAAAACTTCAGACCAATATCCTTGATGAACATAGATACAAAAAAATTTTAATGAAATACTGGCAATCCACATACATATTAAAAACATAGTGCACCATGATCAAGTAAGGTTCATTCCAGAGATGTAAGGTTAGTTCAACATATGGAAATCAATATATGTAACTCATCACATCAGTAGACTTAAAGACAGGAACCATATTATTATCTCAATAGATGCAAAAAAATTGACAAAATATAGCACCCCTTCATGTTCAAAACACTAGAAAAAATAGGGGTAGTAGGAACCTACTTCAACATTGTAAAAGCTATCTATCTATGCTAAACCCAAGGCCAACATCATTCTAAATGGAGAAAAATTGAAAGCATTCCTTCTAACAACTGGAACAATATATGAATGCTCCCTTTCACAATATCCATTTTACATAGTTCTTGAAACTCTAGCCAGAGCAATTTGGCAAAAGAAAAAAAAATAAAGGGATATGAATAGGAAAAGAGGAGTTCAAATTTTCCCTATTTGACAATGGCATGCTTCTATATTTGGAAGACCCAAAACACTCCACCAGAAAAATTCTAGAACTCATAAATGAATTCAGCAAGTAGCAGTATACAAACAAATTAACACCCATAAATCAATGGTATATTATGCTACGATGATAAATTATCTGAAAGAGATATAAGAAAAACTATCTCATTAACAATGTCCTCGGGGGAAAAAAAGACTTAGAAATCAATCTAACAAGAGAGGTGCAAGATCTCTACAATGAAAACTACACAATACTAAAGAAAGAAATTGAAGACTTTAGAAGATGGAAATATTTCCCATGTTCTTGGATAGGCAGAATTAACATTGTCAAAAAGTCTACCTTACCAAAAGTACTAAACAGATTTAATGCAATTCCTATTAAAATAATGATGTTCTTCATAGAAATAGAAAAAGTAGCCACGAAATTCATTTAGAAAAATAAGAGGCCCAGATAGCCAAAACAATCCTTATTGAGAAAAGTGAAGCAGGAGGCATCACAATACCAGACTTTAAATTACTCTACAGATAGCTTTTACGATGTTGAGATATGTTCCTGCTATCCCTAGCAAGATATGTCAACATCATAAAAGCAATCTATGCTAAGCCCCAGACTAACATCATTCTAAATGGAGAAAAATTGAAAGCATTCCCTCTAAAAACTGGAACAAGACAAGGATGCCCTCTTTCACCACTTCTATGGAACATAGTTCTTGAAACACTGGCCAGAGCAATTAGACAGATGAAAGAAATTAAAAGGATATGAATAGGAAAAGAACAACTCAAATTAGAACTATTTGCTGACAATATGATTCTATACATAGAAGACCCAAAAAATTCCATCAGAAAACTTCTAGAACTAGTAAATGAATTCAGCCAAGTAGCAGGATATAAAATCAACACCATAAATGAAAGGCATGTCTGTATATCAGTGACAAATACTCTGAAAGGGAAATGAGAAAAACTACCCCATTTATAATAGCCTCAAAAAATACTTGGGAATCAACTTAATGAAAAACTACAGAATACTAAAGAAAGAAATTAAAGATGGAAATATTTCCCTTGTTCTTTGATAGGCAGAATTAATATTGTCAAAATGACCATACTACCAAAAGCACTATACAGATTTAATGCAATTCCAATCAAAATCTCAATGACATTCCTCATAGAAATAGAAAAAAAAAAATCATGAAATTCATCTGGAAAAATAAGAGACCCAGAATAGTTAAAGCAATCCTTAGCAGAAAGAGTGAAGCAGATGGAATCCCTATACCAGAACTTAAAACTATACTACAGAGCAATAGTAACAAAAACAGCATGGTATTGGCACCAAAATAGACTGGTGGACCAACGTTACAGAATAGAAGACACAGAGACTAACCCACAAAATGATGATTATCTTATATTAAACAAAGGCATTAAAAACATGCATTAGAGAAAAGATAGCCTCTTCAACAAATGATGCTGGGAAAACTGAAAATCCACATGCAACAAAATGAAATTAAACTCCTATCTCTCACCATGCACAAAACTCAACTCAAAGAGGATCAAGGACCTAGTAATTAAATCAGAGGTCCTGCATCTATTAATAGGGTAAAAAAGTAGTCCCAATTCTTCATCATGTCAACTTCCTTAATAAGACTCTTATAGCGCAAGAATTCAAATCAAGAATCAATAAATGGAATGAATTCGAACCAAAAAGCTTCTTTTCAGCAAAATAATCAGTAAGATGAATAGACAGCCTACATTTGGGGAGCAAATTTTTACCACTTGCACATCAGATAGAGTACTAATCTCTAGGATATATAAAGAACTCAAAAAGCTAAGCACCAAATAAATAAATAACCCAATCGATAAATGGACCAAGGAACTAAACAGACACTTCTTAGAAGAGGATATTCAATTAATCAAAAAATATATAAAAAATGTATAACAACTCTTGTAATTAGAGAAATGAAAATCAAAACTGCTCTAAGATTTCATCTCACTCCAGTCAGAATGGAAGCTATTAAGATCACAAACAACAATAAGGTTGGTGAGGATGTGGGGAAAAAGGTACACTCATACATTGCTGGTGGACTGCAAATTGGTGCACTTAATCTGGAAAGCAGTGGGGAGATTCATTGGAAATCTGGGAATGGAACCACCATTTGACCTAGCTATCCCTCTCCTTGATCTGTACACAAAGGACTTAAAAACAGCATACTACAGGGACACAACCATATTAATGTTTATTCCAGCACAATTCACAATAGCTAAACTATGGAACCAAACTAGATTCCCTTTAGTAGATGGATGGATAAAGAAAATGTGAGTATATATATATATATATATATATATATATATATATATATATATATATATATATATAATGGAATATTGCTCAGCAATAGAAGAGAATAAAATCATGGCATTTGCAGGTAAATGAATGGAGTTGAAGAAGATATTGCTAAATGAAGTTAGCCAACCCCAGAAAATCAAATGCCAAATGTTTTCTCTGATATAAGAATGCTGATTCATAATGGGGTTGGGAGGTGAGCATGGGAGAATCATACTAATTCGAGATAGAACAAAGGGGAGGGAGGGGAAGGGAGGGGCATAGGGGTAGGAAAGATGGTGGAATGAGATGGACATCATTACCCTAAGTACATGTGTGAAGACACAAATGGTGTGACTCTACTTTGTGTATAGCCAGAGATATGAAAAATTGTGCTCTATATGTGTAAAAAAATGTTTTTTTTATCTCCATAATAAGTTTATTATTATTTTCTAACACATTCTCCATTTGTATATGGTGCAAAGTAACCTTTCTCTGAAATCATTTGCCTATTTAAAATCCATATTTGAAGTGAAATACAGTTTGATATTTCTTAAAAAACAATTATTCTACAGAGCTATAGTAACAAAAAATAGCATGGAATTGGCACCCAAACAGACATGAAGACTGATGGAAAAGAACAGAAGACACAGAGACAAATCCACATAAATACAGTTATTTCATACTAGACAAAGGCACCAAAAAGATGCATTGGAGAAATGACAAACTTTTCAACAAATGGTGCTGGGAAAACTGGAAATCTATATGTAGTAGAATGAAATTTAACCCCTGTCTCTCACACTGCAGAAAACCCAACCCAATGTGGATCAAAAACCTAAGTATTAGACCAGAAAACTTATACCTAACAGAAGAAAATATAGGCCAAATACTCCAACATAGTGGCTTAGGAACTGACTTCATCAACAATACTTCTAAAGCACAAGTAATAAAATTGATAGTCAGTATATGGGATGGTAATCAAACTAAAAAGCTTCTTTATAGCAAAGGAAACAATTAAGAGTATGTAGAGAGAACCTACAGAATGGGAGACAATTTTTGCTATGTACACTTCAGATAAGGCATTAATTTCCAGAATATACAAAGAACTCAAAAAGCTTAACACCAAAAACTAAACAAAACAAAACAAAAACAAACAAAAAAACAACAAATAAATGGCAAAGGAACTGAACAGACCTTTTTCAAAAGAAGAAATGGAAGGAGACCCTCAGAGTTATACAAAAGTACATACAAGAGGAAGTGAGGGGAAAGGGAAAAATAATACAAGGGGGACAAATGAATGTCAGTAGAGGGGGCAGAGAGAGAAGAGGCGAGGGGAGGGGAGGGGAGGGGGGATAGTAGAGGATAGGAAAGGCAGCAGAACACAACAGACACTAGTATGGCAATATGTAAATTAGTGGATGTGTAACTGATGTGATTCTGCAATCTGTATATGGGGTAAAAATGGGAGCTCATAACCCACTTGAATCAAAGTGTGAAATATGATATATCAAGAATTATGTAATGTTTTGAACAGCCAACAATAAAAAATTTAAAAAAAGAAGAAATATGAACAGTCAACAGATATGTAAAAAAAAATTCAATATCTCTAGCAATTAGAAAAATGCAAATTAAAACTACACTGAGATTTCATCTCACTCCAGTCAGAATGGCAATTATCAAGAATACAAGTAACAATCAATGTTGTGAGGAGGTGGGAATAAGGGTATATTCATACATTGCTGGTGGGACTATAAATTGGTGCAATATTCTGGAAAGTAGTATGGAGATTCATCAAAAAAACTACTAGTGGAATCACCATTTGACCTGGTTATAACTAATTCCTCATTATATATCCAAAGGAGTTAAAATCAGTGTGTTACAGTGATGTAGCCACATCAATATTTATAGCAGCTCAATTCACAATAACTAGGCTATGGAACTAACCTAGGTGCCCTTCAACAGATGAATGGATAAAGAAAATGTCACACACACACACACACACACACACACACACACACACCATGGAATATTACTGAGCATAAAGAAGAATGAAATTGTGGCATTTGCTGGCAAATGGAAGGACCTGGAGATTATCACAGTAAGTGAAATAAGCCAATCCCAAAAAACCAAAGGTCAAATCGTCTCTCTGATATGTGATATTAACCCAGAACAAGGGGAGAGGAAGGAAAAAAAGAGAAGTTCAATGGATTAGACAAAGGGGAATGAAAGGAAGGGTGTTGGAATGAGAACAGAAAAGACAGTGGAATGAATCTGACATAATTTTCTTATGAACATATATAAATACAGTACAGTGAATCTCAACATGGTATACATCCACAAGACTGGGATCCTAGTTAGAATAAGATATACTCTATGTTTTTATAAATATGTCAAAATAGAGTAACTGTCATATATAACTAAAAAAATCAAATTCAAAAAGTCACTATCAAACTTAAATAGAGATCTGTTTGCACCCTTCATTGATGGAGTGGAGATACAAAGTCAGCCCTCTGATTGACCTCTTTTATAGGTCAGGAAACTGCAGAGAGGGGACAGCAGCTTCATCACATCACACAACTTCCTCTGTGTTGAATCTGCAGCCTGTGTTTCCCCGTCCAGTGTTCTTCTCTACCTCACCTGGCTGCAGTTTTCCTTGGAGTTGTGATATTTCCCTCCCACATTGAATTTTCCTAATTCTTTTCAAGGCACACTTTGATTGATAAAATTCAGCTCCTGAATTTTCCAAGTCCATTTCTTGGAAGTCTTTTCTAGCTTCTTATTTATAAGTTTTTATGCCACATAATGTATGGTTAAAGCAGCTGTTTTTCTTGTTCCCAAAGCTCTGTCACACATGGTAGTAAGAGAATAGATAAATGATTCAGTGTTTTCCAGCCACTGATCCAAGTGCTTTCTCTGTGTGGCTTCAGGGACTTCCAAAGCCTGTGCTACCCTAGGAAGCGTAGGTACTGTGGTTATTCTCATGCTACAGATGAAGAACAAAAGCATAAGGTACTTGAGCCACTTTTCAAAGATGACACAGCTGGGAATGGGAAGCCCTTTTTGGAACACAGGTCTTGCATTATGAATCTGCACACTTTTTTTTTTGGCACCAGTAATTGAACCCAGGGGTGCTTAACCATGAGCCACATTCCCAGCCATTTCTTATATTTTATTTAGAGACAGGGTCTTGTTGAATTGCTCAGGGCCTCCCTAAGTTGCTGAGACTGGCTTTGAACTCACAATCCTCCTGCCTCAGCCTCCCAAGCTGCTGGGATGGATCTGCACTCTTGAATACTCTACTAGTCCTTTTGAATTGCACACTCTGTACCTGGACTGGATCACTGGGAAGTTACATTAAAGGGAAGAAGGGGATCCTACCTGATTTCTTCATTGTCAGCAGGATGAATAAGAAGGAGGCAATCATACTCGACAGACTATATCCTGGAAGATCCACCATTGTCCCTGAAGCAAACACAGGAAAAGTATGAATGTAGTAAGCAAGCTGTGATACACCTGGCAGGCTCTGCAGTTTCCAGTGGCTATGCCATCTTAGCCAAGAGTCACCATCAACCTCTTCACAATGAAAGAGTGAAGTGGTTTGGCTCCATTTCTCTGCAGTTCTTGATCAAACCTGATCTCCTTCCCTAATGTATTTCACTTTAAGCTATTTCTTAGGCTTGAAGGCAGAAGGTTTCTGATTGAAATGAAAGGCAGTCTTGAGCTAAAGAGATATAATATTACAAAAAAGCTACAACAACAACAACAAAAAAAAACTCCTTGGTCTATCATTGATTATGCAGAAATTATAGAGCAGGATTCAGATATTTTTTCTTGTCCTCTTCCTGACCCCTCATGAAAAATCCTTCATCACTAGTTTCCTAGATGCGGAGGAAAGACGGAAGGCTCTGTGTCCCCAAGTTGCTACCAGGAAGCCAACATTCAGTACCACCATTCACAGAACTCAGGAGCACAGGGGCCTTGGAAAGTGAAGGAATGCTTGTGGAAATGGTACTACCAGAGAAGATGGTCAAGGAAATGACCTTAGTGGCCATTTAGAATAGTCTTGAAGACATGTAGGAATGAATAAAATAAAGCCTAACTGGCAGAGATCAGCAAACCCAACAAGCCCATTGTACCAGCATGATAAAAATCCTGTACATAGCTAAAAAATTTAAAACTTACCAGGACAAAGATGGTGTGAGTGTGAAAAAACGAAAAATTCAGAGTGAAAGACACATAAGGCATTATATCTGATGCATCAAGTATTTTATTGAAAGAAAAACTTGCCTCACACTAGGCAGAAGAATCAGCTCTGGAGCAACATTGAGTCACTCACTGATCCCTTTTCCCCAGAAACTAATGCTAGTAAAATTTTATGGGGCAAGATGAAAAAATCAACAGTCTGAAATAAATATTATAAATTGAGATTCAGGAGATTATTATTAAGCTAATATCATTCTATTTGCTTTCAAAAATGTGTACTTTCATCTAAGACATCTCTAAGCAAACTAATATGAGCCCAGTCACAATACATATAAAAGAGCACTAATGTATCTGTATAAAAATGAGACCGAGTACCGAAGACAGCACAGGTGGCCAGGATTCCGTGGGAAGCCCAGCTCACTTCTCCTGGGGTTGAAGGGTCTTGGGACTACTTCCTCGGTTCCTCTTATGAAAAGTAAAAACATGGGGTTTTTTTTGTTTTTGTTTTTTGTTTGTTTGTTTGTTGCAAACAGGAGCAAAGAAAGGCCCACCAAGCTCGTGCCAAGCACTGTCTCTCAGTCCTGTGAACTAAGAAGAGTCCACACTTATTACAGAGCTCTTGATCGGTTTGTATTTCTTTACATCTTATGTTAAAGAAAGGAGGGGAAGCTACAAATGTACTGTAGAGGAATTGCTTGTTCCCATCAAGGAAGGTTTTGAAAAACATTGTGAAAATTCATCTTAACCTTCCCTTGTGCTCAAGGATGGATTTTGTGAGAGGGAATAAAAGAAAGAATAACTATTTTGTACCAGGTCTCAATAAGGAAAAGAGAAGCTTTACCCTTAGAGGCATTTTTGCAATGTCTGGGAACATTTTTGGGGAGTCCTAACTTAGGGGAGGGGACACAAAATAAGAAGCCAGAGATTCTACTGAGCATCCTATACTGTGCATGACAGACCCTATAGCAAAGAATTATTCATCCCAGAATGTTAGTAATGCCAGGGAAAACCCCTGCCTCAGACTATGTGCTGTCAGTATGTTAAAAGTCTTTGACACATTCTTTGGAAGATTAAAAAAACTAGATTTAAATAGTAATCTTTAAATTAAAATGGTTTAATTATAAGTTTTCAACATCTCTACTACTAAAATGTTGACCAAGGATCTTCTGAAACTACTATTGATGATAAATGTGATAAACTTTGGTGTCCTCAAATTCTTTAGAAACTCATTTAATTTTCTGCATGAAATATAAGTGTTAAGCAGCAATGATAAGTAGTAGTTTGTGTTTAGGTATTAGGTGAAAAACAATTCTAAATTCCAAGATCTATGCCTACACTGTTCATGTCAAAGAAAATGACAAATTACTACATATTGTGTCTTTAGAGTTTTTTTTTCCTACTAAAATGTCTTAAATGTTTAATACACCGAAGTAGGCACAGTTTTGGTCAGTTTAAGGTTTTTAATTAACTGATAATAATTAGTTCAGTTAATAAAGTTTGAAGCTCATATGTCTACATAAAGCTTAAAAGCAATAGTAGTTTGTCAGATGTTGAAACAACACAATTGTATAGAGAAGGAAAAATAAAAATAAGAGTTCTAGAGGACAAGGTGACTTTGTTTCTATTTTTGTGACCTTGGGCATCTCAGTTTACCTTCCTGAACTTCTACTTTCTCTCCTCTTTGGTGGAGACCAGTGTTCCTAATATTTTCTCCAGCTATGTCATCACCATGTGACAGACAAGGAAATCATGGCTCAGAGACACAAGCCCAACAGCATACTGATGAAGGTACAGAATGATCTTGGTTTTGTGATTTTATTCTAGCGCCCTCCACACCCAGCTGCTTCACAGGGTCACTGTGAGGATCAGGTAGACTGTGATGGCACTTTGAAAACGACAGTGGGAGATTGATATAAAATACAGTGAGAGGGATCATAACCAGGACAGAGTTTCCCAACGGGACGCTGACTGCATGAATGCCCCACCTCCTTCTCCTGGTTGACTCTCCCAAATTCCCATAGCTGTCCCTCACTAGGGACTCCATCACTTACTTGTCTCTGTCTCTCCTTGGAGATGAAATCAGGGGCTGCTGGGTCTTCTCCTCACTCGTTCTCAGATGTATCCTTCATTCACATAGCAGGTGTCCAAAGACTGGTCAGAGCTCTTGGATGTGCTAATTGGAGACAGAACTATGGGGCAGCCAGAGAGGGTGGGGGTAGCCCTTGGTTCCCTGAGGCTTTGAGTGAAGGAAGGCTTACTTCTGCCAAGCTAGAGGCAAAACCAAATCCCTGAGGCTCACTCTGAAAATGAGACTTCAGTCAGAATAGCATGTTCACCTCCCACTAGCTGCAATACTCTCAAAAGTGAAACTCAGAAGACAAGTGGACTTTGCCTGGGTTCAGTTGCGAGTTCTTTAGACCTGCAGAGGCAGCTGTGACATTGGCCTTCCTCATCCTCCCCAGAAAGCCAGGGATTCATGATGAGTCACAGTTCCACACTCATATGTGCCATCTCCAGTAAGGTCCTCACGTAGACCTGCTGGCCAGCATCTGTAAGGTCTTCATACAGTGTCTCCTCACCTGCCCTCCTCCTGCCACATGTCAAAGATTCCCCACCTGGGACCAAATTTCCACTAGAACATGGCACCCATGAGCCTGCAGAGCTGGAAGCAAGACTGCTTGGCAAATATCCCACCTGTCATTTCTACTGAGGAGAAAACAGTCGCAGAGACAGGAAGGACCTTCTTCCCAACCAGAGCACCCGCGAAGGTCCCATGTGGGCTACTTTACTGCTATGTTTGCTTCAATTCTTTGTCTCTGTTTTCTGAATAATAAAGGGTTTTGCCACTCTCAAATAATTACCAGAGAAATTTGATAAACTTCTCAACATAATGTTTGGGCACAAGGAGTGTGATGATAGAACTTCTAGGCACCTTTGTTTTGTGCTCTTGTTTCAGCCAGACATTCCCCTTACGTTTATTTTATTCAATATTTACGAGTCTCTTAGATACATTCTCAGGGTTTCAAGAGTCCTCCAGAATAATGTTCAATTTGAGATTTTCATTTCAATGTAATAGCATACTCAGCACCATGATAGGGTTTGGGGCTTATTTTTCCTGAAGTTTCTTTCCTGCCCATATTATGATCAGTCCCCATTTGGGACACCTCACATGGGGCTACTCTTTTCATTCTCCTCCTCCCTCATTCAGTATAGACAAGGAAATTTCTCATGGTGGAGGATGAAGGATTTTTAGAATAAAGAAATAAATAAGCATCAGTGAGAAATAAGGGTTTCCTGTTTGAACATTCAGTTGGAGTAGAGGGGCTTGCTCCTCACTTGGCCTCTGGCTCCCAGGTGGCAGCAATGCCTGTAGACTTCCTTCAGGCAATGACCCCTAAGAGGAGCAGCAGAGGGAACATAAGACAGGAAGAGGAAGGCCCAGGGAGACTCCGATACTGGAATGAAAGTTTTCTGCCTGAAATGCAACATGGAAAGTCAAGAACATGGCACCATGGAACAGCAGTCATTTCCACCAATATTTGGTGATGACAGCAACAACCAGGGAGCACAAGGTGACCATGACATGCAGTGGGGGTCAGTGCTGGAACTTTGAGAAGGGCCTCACACACCAAACCTGCACCACCTCTACTCCAAAACTTAGAAGTAACTCTGGGCAGAAATGAGGGACTGTTTTTATATTAGTGTTGTGAAAACCACTGAATTTATTTGGAAATTACTGGATTAACTCCAGAGCGAAGAAATCATAGTGCTTAATATAAAAATTGGTATCAGTAATAAGATAAGACAAACATTAATTTTTTTTCACATCTGAGTTTGTAGCATGACAGTAGAGTACCCATAAACATGGGGGTCCTCTTGATGATAACAATATTAGGATTCTTCTAGGAGTCAGTATAATATTCATTTTTGAATTTTTGTTTGTGGTCAGTCACATTGGAGCAAACTGGATGCTTAACTTAATTTAGCTCCATTTAAGCTTCTGTGCATTTTTCCTCACAAATCATTCACATCTTGCTCTGAGGTCTACCAGTGTTGAAATAAGAACTGTGTCTTGCATTATGCTAGTTGTTACGGGTGGATATTCTGGGTAGGGACATTGATGGTATGTAGAAGAGGAAAAAAAGACACAATATCCTTGCCATTCTGATTAGAATCCACATCTGGGAAAGGCAAAACAAATGTCCATAGTATTGTTACCAGAAAAGCAAGATTCTTAAGAGGAGAGCAATAAGGAGTCGATCATCTATGTGAACACCAGAGGGCAGCAGAGACCTTCTCACTCTCTGGGCCTTTGAGGTCTTCTCTTCCTGTCTGGATTCACTACTAGAGTTGTTTCTTCCTTTAAAAGCTGCTGTCATGTGTGACCTATTTTCATGACTCCCTCAGCCAGTAGATGACAAGAAAGCCCTGAGCTTAGGATGGCTTGGATTTTAATTCTAAATTTGCTATGAACTTGGGCATGATTTTCTTTGGATAAACCTAGGGTCTCAATTTCCTTATTTTGAACACTGGAGTAATATACACCCTGCTCATATTGAAGTATTCTTAAAGGATATGGTGGGAATATAGTAGTGAAACAAAAATATCTATTTATATACCAAGTGTCGGTATTGGTAGTTGAGGGTTTTCTTGAAAAGAAGGAAGACAAACAAGAAAGGAGGTAAGAAATGAGAATAAGAAAACAACACTAATCCCAGAGATGGTGAAAGTCTTAGTTCTCTAAGCCAAAGAGCTCTTTGCACTGTTGGATCCATCACTCTTTTATAATTCAAAAAGTGGCTGACAAACCAAGGGTTAATTCTTCTAACTTTATTTTTAAATTTACTTTTATGAGAAAGTTACAAGAATATAAAACAATCATTAATTATCATCCATTATTTTTGAAAATGATAAAATTACAGAAAACTGATTTTACTGCATGTTTCAGCCTACAAGATTGAAGTTCCTAGGAAAAGACACAAACAGAAGAAACACAGACCAGTGACTGGCGAACCAATGCAGGTGCCTCACTTGGGGATTTAAGAGAACCACTGTGTGTTAATATTTTTACATTCCCTCCACCCAGGACCCCAAAGAATTTGTACTTACAAAATGAGTGACTCATTTCTATGTCTATAGGACTTGAACAATTTGTAAACCAAATTATAAGCCAATAACCCTGATAAACATTAATGCAAAATACTCAACAGAAATCCTCCAAAATTATATCCAAACAGCCTCGGTTTCATTGCAGGAAAGGTAATGAATTGATATTGTTGAAATACCAGTTTAACCTGAACCCCTTCTAGGATCTGCTTCCATTCCTTACTGACCCTGTAATGTCAGCCTCAATCCAGCATTTTAGACTGCAGTATTATCTCAAAGGAAAGAAATCATTCTGGTCTCCCCAAGATGACCAACTGTTCTGTAGGTCAGAAAAATGTATTTGCAAGAGAAATCAAAGAAATATGCTTTCCAGAAATTCAGAGATATTATCACACTGGAAATAAGAAGATGGTCCAAATTTAAAGGGAAAAAAATGGCTTAATTTTTAAAAAAATTTTTTAAAAAAGAGGAAAAAAAAAGAAAAAAACCAGGATTAGCCGCCTCCTATGGCACTATGTGGTTCTATCTGCAAAGCGCATTTCTAAGAGGAGGTTGCAACTCCGCATGTGACCAGCAGATAGCGGATTTGTTCCAGGGCACCCACAGGGTTTTGAGAAAGCAGAGAGCAGAGAGGGAAGGACTGAGCATAGTGTTTCAAAATGTCACAAATCTTACTTTTTTACTTTCTCGAATTATGTTTTTATATTTCATGGCAAACTAAGTTCGAAGCTTGTAGAATTAAGTCAGGAGCTGGTGCCATAGAATGTGCTTACCAGAAGAATTCAGGGACTAAATAAAGGGACAGGAAGGGGGAGGGGAAGAAGGGAAGCCAAAGGGGAGAGGAGAGAGGGGACCCTGTGCACATATGACCTGCCAAAATTAAGCCACAAGGATATAAAAAAGCCTGAATATACCAATAACAAGTAATGAGATTGAATCAGTAATAAAAAAAAATTCCCCACTAAGAAAAGCTCAGGACCAGATGGCTTTGCTGCTGAATTTTACCAAACTTTTAAATAACTAATGCTTCTCAAACTATTTCATAGAATTGGAAAGGAGGAGACCCTTCCAAATTTATTCAAGGAGGCCATCATTACACTGTTACCAAAACCTGACAAGAACACAACAGTAACAAATTATAAACCAATATCCCTGATAAACATAAATGCAAAATTACTCAACAGAAATCCTCCAAAATTATATCCAAACAGCCTCGGTTTCATTGCAGAAATGGCAGGAGAGTTCTGTAATGCCAGATTCGTGGGATCCCAATAGACCTCCAGGAGCCGAATCCGATGAAATCACACAAGAGTCTTTATTGCAAGCTCCAGCCTGGACTCACAACCCTTCCAATGCAGCCGTCCCAGGGAGTGAGTCCCGGTCCTTTGTTCAGTGAGATTTTATAGGTTTTGGGGGGATACTGTATGCATCACAACATCACACAGCGAATCATTCCATACCTCAGGAAAATCAAACAACAACTTTTAACATTGATTAGCACATTCACTGGAGGGAACAAGTTGGGTAAGAGGGGGATTCCTTTGAAATGATTGGTTTAGGCCACAAGGGGTGTATGTGCTAAACTACATGGTTTCCCAACATGTTATCAACCACCATAAACTACTGGGAGTCATCTGGCATCCCAGGTATTTTCCCTGTCTCATGCTGATTGGTGGTTGCTAGGGGGAGTTGCTATGGGTCCTCACTTAGTCTGAGTCAGGGACACAGATCTCTCCTGTTTTTTACAGACAAACAACTCAGCAGGGTGGGTATGTGCTTAGGAGTACTCTGTGGGTTTCTCCAAGGACAAAGGTCATACTCCCTTCCTTAGACAAGCTTTGCTCTGAGTTTAGAGGCTGGTTTCTCAAAAATGAAGACACATCAGTTTCTCAGTTCAACATATGCAAGTCAATAAGTGTAATATATAAACAGAATGAAGAATAAAAATCTCTTTATCTTCTTGATAGATGCAGAGCAAGCACTTGATTAGATTCATCATAAAAAGCCCTGAACAAATTAGGTATGGAAAGATTTCAGGACCTCAACATATATGACAAATCCACAGACAACACCATGATGAATTGGTAAAAAATGAAAACATTACATACCAGAATTCAAAATCAACATACAAAAATCTGTAGCAATAGTGAATTTTCAGAAAAAGAAATCATGAAAGCAATCACATTCCCCAAAACCATGAAATACATACATACATACATACACTCATACACACATACATACATACCTACCTAGGAATAAGTGTAACTCAATAAAAATTGCAAAACTGATGAAAGAAATTGAAGAAAATACTAAAAGTTTGGAAGAACCTCCCATGTTTATGGATTGGAATAATAAATATTTTTGAAATGTCCATACTATTCAAAATGATCTACAAGTTCAATGAAATTCCCATTGAAATACCAATAACATTTTTCACAGAACTCCAAATAATAATCCTAAAACTTTGGATTGGAGCACAAAGACCCTGATCAGCCAAATCAAATTTGAGCAAGCCCCACAAAGTTGGAGGCATTGCAATGTGTGATTTTAAGACATACTACAGAAACATAATAACCAAACTGTATGATATTGGCATAAAAATAGATGCATAGACCAGTGGAACAGAATAGAAACCTCTAGTCATCTGATTCTTGACATAGGTATCAAAAACATACATTGTAGAAAGGACAGCCTCCTCAACAAATGGTATTGAGAAGACTGGGTATGCACATGAAGAAGACTGAAAAATAACCTGTATTGTTCATTCTGTACAAAAATCAATTCAGATTGATCAAAGACCTACGTGCATGACCTGAAACTCTGAGACTAGGAGAGGGAAATCTAGGGGAAACCCTTCAAGACGTTGGTATAGGCAATGTTTTTTTGGATAGGTCCCCAGAAGCACAAGAAACAAACGCAAAATTGATTTTTTTTTTTAAAAAAGGATTATTTCATCAAACTAAAATGCTTCTGTACAGCAGTGGAAATAATCAACAGGCAACTTAGAGGATGGGAGAAAATGTTTGCCAACTATTTATTTGAAAAGTGTTAATATCCAGAAAATAGAAGGAACTAAAAAAATACTTTTAAAAATCCAATAAAAATGAGCAAATGATCTAAATAAACACTTCTCAAAAGAAGTACAAATGGCCAATGATCATGGAAAAAATAGCCATAAATAATTAACCATCAGAGAAATTGAAAACAAAATTACAAATGATAATATCTCACCCTAGTTAGACTGGCTACTATAAAAAAAACAGAACCTAGCAAAACAAAAACATGCTGATAAGGATGAGAAACACACTGTTGGTGGGAATACAAATTGGAACAGCCACTACAGGGAACAGTATGGAGGTTTCTCAAAAAACTGAAAACAGAACTACCATATGACCCAGCTATCATACTCCTGGGCTTATTTCCAAAGGAAATTAAATCAGTATTCAACAGGGATAGCTGCATGCCCATGTTTAATGGTGCATTATACATAGCAGCTAAGATATGGAACCAGCCTAGGTGCCCATCAACAGATAAATGGATAAAGAAAATGTATACACAGTAGACTGTTTCTTTAGCCTTCAAAAGGAATAAAATCCTGTCATTTATATAAAAATGGTTAAAAATGGAGGATAATATGTTAGATGAAATTGGCCAGGCATAGAATGACAAATTCCAAATGTGCTCTCTCTTTTGTAGAAACTAAAAAAAAGTCAATCTGAAAGTATACTGAACCCCACTAATAAGTATAATTAATATGTGTTAATGAAAAAAGAATTGGCTAGAACCATTAGTAAAGTTTACCTATCTTTAGTTGATTGATATATTTATTTCAAATGAAAATATATTAGTTCATACACATTCCTTTATGGTCATATACATTCCTTCTGAAAATATTCAGAGAAACATATTGTATTTTGAATAATCTGATTTGCTTTCTGAAAAAAAATGCCTTTATATTTATCTTGTACTACTTTCAATATGTTTTACTACACTTGTAGAAGTGAAATAAATTCATCAGATATATGCACGAGCACAAATAAAGAACATATTTAGAGGAGGTATTAGAAAACAGTACTTTATTTATGAATGCATACAAGAAATTTGGGATTTCAGATATTATCTTTGATACTAACTTCATTTTCCCCTTTTTAGTACTGTTTTCTGTATCACTTGGGACTGGAGCCCGACACAATTTTTCCACAGCTCCTTGTTGTCCCAGGCATTCACATGGGGTTAAAAGGCAGATGAAACCAGCTGCCATTTTGCTCTAACAGTGAGTGGCAGCAGCCCAAGACCCAAGATGGAGGGTTGGTTTACT
Organism: Marmota monax; assembly: GCF_021218885.2. NCBI lineage: Eukaryota > Metazoa > Chordata > Mammalia > Rodentia > Sciuridae > Marmota > Marmota monax. The sequence continues at coordinate 7,670 of NW_026693003.1, read as the reverse complement.
GTTGCAGCCAGCAGTAGATTCCTACAATGCCTGATACCAATTGTGTTCTTCACTGTGCTTGCAACACTTTTGGAATTCACTTTATTGCATTTTCTCTCTCTGGGTTTTAAATACTTTGTTTTTTTTTTCTTTTAAATCTAGACCAGACTGAATTGTCTTGTAAATACACAAGTATAAGCAAGTATTTTTAAATGACCTGGATTTAAAAAAAAAAAATCTAACAATAAAGAATGTTCAGTGTTGTTGGGAATACAGAGACACATTTATTGTTACTCTAAAAAATAATTTGTTCAAAATTTGAAGGGACCAATGAGATGACACATACCATAATTTAAAAATTTTTAATTTTGAAATAATTATACATTTAGAGGAGATTGTTAAAATAGTAAAGAGAGGTCTCTTATACCCATACCCAGATCCCCCCCCATGGTTGCATGTATATAACTATAGTACAATGACATCAAACCAGGAAGTTGATGTCAATACATATATTTGTAGATTTTTCTATCTTGTTTCATATGTAGATTCATGCCACCACCACTATGATCAGAAAACAGAACTGTAGTCCATCACTACAAAGGTCTCCTCATCATATCCTTTCAGAGCCAAAAAGTCTCCAACCTCACCATCCCTAACCTGTGCCAACCAATGATCTGTTTTTTATCTGTATAGTTTTTTGATTCAAAAAATTTTACATAAAAATAATGTGACCTTTAGATTTTTTCTTTTGTACACAATATGATGTGCTTGGTTTCTGCATTAGGGTGTTCCAGAGAAAAAGAATCAACAGAATGGATGTATATTTATGGAAAGAGATTTATTTTAAGGAGTAAGCTTACATGACTGTAGAAGTGTACCAAGTCCAAACTCTGATGGTGGAGGCCAGCTGAGTGAGATGGGGGTCAGGGCTGCCCTTGAGCCCCCAGTATCCTACTGTGGAACCATGAGGAGCTCATGTTGTGGATCAGGTTTGAAGGGTCTGCTGGAGAGTTCCTTTTTGCTCTGTCCAGGCCTTCAGATAAATGGATGAGGCACATTCACATAATGGAGGACAACCTTCTTTATGTGAACTCCACAGATTTTAATTCAACTGTCTTTCAAAAACTGCCAGATGGATGTAGACTTCCAGGTTTTGCACTTGGCTCCACTGACACTCAAACTGGATGGATTAAGCAACATGCATTTCTTTCTCACAGTGCTGGTCCAACCAGGGAAGTCCAAGATCAAGATGCCAGCAGGTTCAGGTGCTAGAGAACTTCAAACTTTGGGGTTCTGTGGCAGGGGTGCCTTGGGCCTCAGGCTGGGTGCAGAAATTAAGGCTTCTCCTGAGCTATTCTCACACAATCCTGGCTGAGAGGAAAAAGGGCACATCATCACTGCTCCTACATGTCCTCCACTGACACCAGGAACACAGGAGCACCCTTGTATGTCTGGGCAATGCTGAAAGTCCCAGCTTTCCACTTGGCCTCCTCTGACAACTCACTGGCAGAGTGGGTGAAGACTACTCCTTACAACTCTGTATAGACTTCCCTAACTCTACAATTTGGAGGTGGCTTCTTATTGACAGATGATAGAACAAGCCCTGGATCCCCAGGAGGCTTCTTCTGATACAACTCTCATGGTCTCAGGGGTGCATCATTATATCCAGGCAATGGTGATAAGCCTAAGATCTTCACTCAGCCCTGCTATCTGAGTAGAGGGTGGGAGCCACAACTTGTTCTATGGTGATTAACTGGAGTAACTGTCCAGTTCTCTGCTAGACTTCTCTTTCCTTTCCCTTTGGATACAAAGTATACTCTCCTTAGGACATCTTTGTCTGTGCCTGTTGGTGTTTCTGTGTTCCAGCTTCCCTAGCATGCATTCCTGGATTAAGTGAAAAAGAGAGCCCAGAGAACTCACCATTATGCCATTCCTTATCACAAGGTCTGTGGCTAATTTACCTCTTTTCTCCACCATTCAATCTCCTTATGTTTGTCTCCAATTGTTCTTAGCAGAAGGAACTGGAAGAATTGCATCTGCTCCACCTTGTCCTGGAACTAGAAGTCTCTCAATATAATGTTTATATCTGATATATTTTAAAATTCTGTGCACCCATCCTTAGATAATAATGTTTATTTTATTAAATTAATTTGGTAATAAAACAGACTGAATTTGGGGACCCTCCTACCTCTGAGTTGGGAACAGTTTTCTCGTGTGGAGACTAAAGGGCTATAATCCCCACTCTGACAGGTCCCAAAGACGCTGGGAGTGGAGCTGCCCATGCACTGGCCTGTGTAGCACAGGCTAATTACCTACATAGGTAAATCACCTGCTTTTTGTCCCACCTGCTGCTCCTTTTCTTCTATAAAAGTTCTGCTCACCTTCTGGGATTTCAAAGATGGAACTTTTGAAACAATTAAGTTTCTTCTATCATCCTTAGAAGCTGACTTTCAATAAATATGTTTTTCTACAAACTGAATTCTGAATATTTTGGGAGTGGCAAACATTAAGACCTAGCCTCCCCAACCCATTCCCTACTCTGGGGCCAATATTGAAGCTGCCTGGTAATAATTTAAAAAAGAAACAGAACTAAAATGACAGGTTTAAGATGAATTACATTCACAAAAGTATGTAGATCCTTTAAAATATGAGAAATATCTGTGTGTGTAAGATTTCTCATGTGTGCACCCAGGTTATGACATGCGTGCATGCACATACACATATGTGGTTGTATATAAAAAGAAAGAAAATTAAAATGACTGTATATCAAGACCCAGGGGTCTGCTAGTGTTTAAGTGCTAATATTCATGTGATTGGCACAGGCCACATTTCACTCTCAGAATCATAAGGATGTCAGACAGGAGCCAAAGCCAAGGGGCATCGTCAGGCATTCATCTTCAATGGGAAAGGTTCATAATGTAGTCCATGTGGTACAGCAGACAGGAGCATGAAAAGGAACTCCAAGATAAATAAGCATCAATATTACAGGCAAAGCTTTACTTGGGGAAAGGAAATGGGGAGGGGCTTCACTTCCACATGAAAGGGACAGCACTAAAATAGTAGTCAATATTGCTGTGAATGGCTCAGCCTTTTAATGAGTGGATGGGGCAAGAAGGATCTGGTATTTTTTATGATAATTTCTTCAAGGATCTTTTTTTTCCCTCTGGAAGAGACTCCTGTTTATTGGCACAACTCTACATTTGGAGTTTTTAGTTGATTTAGTTAAGAATATAGGAAATTATTTTAAAAAGGCACATTCCATACAATGTGACATAGGTCAAATTGGCAGGAGAATGGGTTTTGTTCAAAGTCAGCTTTGGGAAAAGATTGAAAAAAAATATATTGTTTCAAAAGTTCCATCTCCAAAAGCTCTGAAAGGAAGAGAGCTTTTAGAAGGGCCAGGGGATGCATTAGGATATAAGATAGGATTTTATGGGTTTCAAACAGGTTTTAACTCCTAAGTCCTGAAAGCCTTCCTTATCATGTCAAAGAGAGTGGGACTTCCAGTTTCAGAGGTGGATGGCTTTCAAGTTCAGTCTTTAAAAACTTCAAAACACCTACTTGTTACTTGATGCAACTTGCTTGAAATCTTTCCTGTGAGTCACACAGAACGGGTGGCTGAGAACTGTTGCAGCTGCTTTGGCTCCGTGGGCAGGTCTCACTCTGAAACTATTGCAGTGGTCTTCATGTTTTCAAAAGACTCAGATTCCACGTACTCCTGGTTGCAGAAGTACAGCCTTGATTTGGAATCCCACAGTTTCTACTTTTTAGGTGAGACCTTCACCAAAAGACTGGATTTCTTTAAAATCCAGTTTTCTCAGAATAAATGGAAATACAATTATCATTTAGTGCACATAATGGTGAGACTTACAATAATATCTATTATTAATAGTATTTTTAATTGGTGAGGAGAAAAAATGTACCAAAAAAGAAGAATTTCAATGAATCTAATAATAATCCTCTGGACTATTTCTTTCTACCTGAGAAGTTTCAAAGTTCAAAAAGTCACTTCAGAAATCCAGAATAGATATTTTCTATTGTTGTTTTATTTTATTTTCTAAAAAATATTTTACAGCATTGACCACTCCTTGTGTAATTATTCAAAATCTTGAAATGGTCTAGTTTTTAGATGCCATTTATCCAACTCATGTTCTCCTCCATTCTGTTGTGATCATTTAACAAATTTCTCTTATACTCTCTGTTTGATCCATGCAATATCTAAAGTGAACAAGAGCCACTTTCTCTTCACAGATTGTATTTGTGGGTAAAAATTTCATTCTTTCCTTCATGAAATTCAGACTTGAAATCTTAACTACTTAAGTACTTTTGGATCATTTCTACCACCTTCCTCATTCTGATCTAAGTAGTCAGCAAGCTCTAGTGATTCTTTCTCCATTTCCTAACTTCTCATCCTCATACCTCTTCTCAAAATCTCTACAATAAGTGTTTTGCATGTTTAGAAAGCAGCTCCTGAATGATGACTGCTGACCCAATATATTAAAAATTTTTTTAAAAATCTTCATGATTTCAGCTTCTCATCTTTAATTTTTTTAAGAGAGAGCGAGAGGGGGAGAGAGAGAAAGAGAGAATTTTTTTAATATTTATTTTTTAGTTTTCGGTGGACACAACATCTTTGTTTGTATGTGGTGCTGAGGATCGAACCCGGGCCGCACGCATGCCAGGCGAGCGCGCTACCACTTGAGCCATATCCCCAGCCCAACATCTTCAAATTTATACATACCCTTTACAAAGAGTAAATGTAGAAAAAGGCTGCTATACAGGTGTTCTCACAAGACTCATAAATAAACATAGATCATGCTTAATATATAACCATTTCTAAATAATGCTGCATAAGTCCAGAAAAATTATGTCAGGAGTGAATATGTTTCTTGGCACTGTTGTCTGGTTAGAGTCATTTCTCAGAACTACACTCCCCAAATTTTATCCTGACTAAAGGGTATCTTAGCACAGATATCTTTTAATGAACTTGTGAAAACTATTCTTTACTTTTTTCTGCAGAATGCCCGAAATAATGGAGAAAACAAGTTTTTGTTATTCTGTCTCCACTGACCAAAGGTGGTCAGAGAGAATTGCATGGATCATATTTAGGATATCCTTGAATAGGTTTGCTCTTTCTATGAATTTTATCCTTTACCCACAAAGTATGTGGGAAAGGGATTATCCCAACTTGCCTGGAATTTAATTCAACTGTTTCCTAAGGGAACCAAGAGTTTCTTCTACCTGACATGAAGTTGGGTGGTTTGGGGCAATGGAGTCAAGTTTCTTATCTTGCCCAGGAAATCCAGAAGGCAAGGCACATAGCCTGGTTGGTGGATCCTGGAAAAGGTGACTGCACTGGTAATGGTTTGTTCTCCCAGAGTTTGTGGACACAAAATATACTTCAGAGTTTCCTATACACCAGACATGAGCTGTAAGGAAATCTGAAAGGTTTCAAAAGCTTACACAAGAGAAAAGCTTTGCTCTGAGCATCATCCAGACCCAGAGAACACAAACATTTAACTGCCAGTAAGACACTTCCTGTTTTTAATTTTATCTTCCTCCTTCTCCCTGAACATACCCCAGATAGGCCGGGGCCTCAAAGAGCAGCTATAATGTGAAGAGGAAGGAGAACCAAACTCATTTTTGTCTGAAAAAAAAACTTTCACTGGGGGGACAGAAAAAAGATTTCTATTAAATCATATTGGGCCACACTGCCATCTGCTGCACATGGCTTCAGTGAGATGCTGAAATCCAAGCCCAACAAGAAAGTTTCCTTAACCAAAACCACCAAGAAAGGCTTGGAACTGAAATAGAACCTGATGGAAGAGGAAAGGATTGAGCCCCTTTTTAATTAGCATCAACAGTACCAATAAAAAGTCCCATTGTGAAGATTTCTGGCTTTGATTGAGCCCTTCCTATGTGCCCAGTGCTGTGCCAAGTGTCTCATTTATTTCCCATTTATTGTTCCACACCATCCTCCTAGCATTCCTGTTATTTAGGAATTAAATTATATTATTACTGTTTTGTTGTTTAGGCAACTGAAGCTTAGCCAGGTTTTGTTTGCCTGCCCAAAGTCAAAAGACCAGCTAGTTACCAGCTGCAGGTGCAAGTGGCTGCACCCACCCATCTGTACTGCTTCTGACCCGCTTACCCTGGGGTGTAGCAGGTAGAAAGCAGCCAGTCTCCTGCTGGACAGAGATTTCATTCCCTAAGAATGGAATTCTATACCAGGCCTGGTGGCACACACCTGTAATCCCAGCAGCTCAGGAGGCTGGGGCAGGAGGATTGTGAGTTCAAAACCAGCTCAGCAATTTAGCAAAGCCATAAACAACTTAGCGAGACCCTGTCTCAAAATAAAGTATAAAAAGGGCTGGAGATATGACTCAGTGGTTAAGCACCCCTGAGTTCATACCTCCTACCAAAAGATAAATTGATATATATAGAGAGAATGGAAGTCTACCTCCTTACGCCTTTGGCCTGCAATACAGGTAGAGCAGTGCAGATAAGCTGCCTCCCTTTATCAGAAGATAACAAGGCTCCTTACATTTCCATTTAGCTGTAATCTTCTTGGTGCAGGTAAATGTTTCTAGATTACCAATAAATGAGCAAAGCAGGACCATAGGATTGATTCCATTGTTGGTCACAGATAAGTCAGAAGCCTGGGAAAGACCATGGGTCTAAATCCATGGCTCGGCTTCTCCTATAATTAGTAGCTCTGGTGCAAGTAAAAGGCAGTGAGGAGACACCAGATTAAAGTCCTAGAAGCCAGACATGGTGGCACACATCTGTAATTGGGAGGTTGAGGCAGGAGGATAACAAGTTCAAAGCCAGCCTCAGCAACTTAGCAAGGCCCTAAGCAATTTAGTGAGAATCTGTCTTTAAATAAAAAATTAATAAAAAGGGCTGGGGATGTTGCTCAGTGATTAAGTCCCCCAGGATTTAATCCCTGCTAGCAAAGAAAAAAAAAAAGCAGGTTTTCTCCCTCTGAGGCCACAGTTGCTCTACCCATGCTGCTCCTTGAACTCCAGAACCTCATCAATTGTCCCAAAGATTTAGAAATGTGTGGACATATACAAGTACCTCTTCATTTTCTCTGTGGCCAACATAAGGAACAGTAAGCCTAAGGACATCAGGAATACCTGGAAACATAGCCAACGTTTTTTGGCAAAAACAAGGCGATGAGTGGGTCTTGGGTAGAAACTTGTCTGATAAGGATAGAGACAGCCTGCACCAGATGAGCAAGAAGTTGAGGGGGGAAGTTGGTCTCTTTTTTACGGACCATACAAAGGAGGAGATGAATGAGTGGTTCACAACATACACAGAAATGGACTTGCCTCTGCTGGCAACAAAGCAACTTTCACCCTGAGCCTGGATCCAGGGCCCCAGGAGCAGTTCCCCCACTCCATGGAGCCACAGCTGAGGTAGTGGGGCCTGACCATTGCCCTCAAGAGAGGTGTGGTGACCCTGCTGTCTGAATACCAGGTGTGCACAAAAGGTGATGTGCTGACCCTGGAGCAGGCTTGTGTCCTAAAGCTTTTTGGATATGAGATGGCTGAATTCAAGATGACCGCCAAATAACCATGGGATGTACAGTCAGGAAGTTTCCAGCAGATGGGAGATGACTTATCAGAATGCGCATCTGAGTCCTCAGAAGAATCAGAGGAAAATGAGGATATCTTACTCAGGGACTC